>NW_027675515.1:0-127500 GCF_965601325.2 Salmo salar | reverse complement strand
GTTAAACTGTAGTAGGGTCCACATAGATACTAGTCATGCTGGTGTAGTCTATAGCTGAGCTGGTTAAACTGTAGTAGGGTCCACATAGATACTAGTCATGCTGGTGTAGTCTATAGCTGAGCTGGTTAAACTGTAGTAGGGTCCACATAGATACTAGTCATGCTGGTGTAGTCTATAGCTGAGCTGGTTAAACTGTGGTAGGGTCCACATAGATACTAGTCATGCTGGTGTAGTCTATAGCTGACTGGTTAAACTGTAGTAGGGTCCACATAGATACTAGTCATGCTGGTGTAGTCTATAGCTGAGCTGGTTAAACTGTAGTAGGGTCCACATAGATACTAGTCATGCTGGTGTAGTCTATAGCTGAGCTGGTTAAACTGTAGTAGTAGGGTCCACATAGATACTAGTCATGCTGGTGTAGTCTATAGCTGAGCTGGTTAAACTGTAGTAGGGTCCACATAGATACTAGTCATGCTGGTGTAGTCTATAGCTGAGCTGGTTAAACTGTAGTAGGGTCCACATAGATACTAGTCATGCTGGTGTAGTCTATAGCTGAGCTGGTTAAACTGTAGTAGGGTCCACATAGATACTAGTCACGCTGGTGTAGTCTATAGCTGAGCTGGTTAAACTGTAGTAGGGTCCACATAGATACTAGTCACGCTGGTGTAGTCTATAGCTGAGCTGGTTAAACTGTAGTAGGGTCCACATAGATACTAGTCACGCTGGTGTAGTCTATAGCTGAGCTGGTTAAACTGTAGTAGGGTCCACATAGATACTAGTCATGCTGGTGTAGTCTATAGCTGAGCTGGTTAAACTGTAGTAGGGTCCACATAGATACTAGTCATGCTGGTGTAGTCTATAGCTGAGCTGGTTAAACTGTAGTAGGGTCCACATAGATACTAGTCACGCTGGTGTAGTCTATAGCTGAGCTGGTTAAACTGTAGTAGGGTCCACATAGATACTAGTCATGCTGGTGTCGTCTATAGCTGAGCTGGTTAAACTGTAGTAGGGTCCACATAGATACTAGTCACGCTGGTGTAGTCTATAGCTGAGCTGGTTAAACTGTAGTAGGGTCCACATAGATACTAGTCACGCTGGTGTAGTCTATAGCTGAGCTGGTTAAACTGTAGTAGGGTCCACATAGATACTAGTCACGCTGGTGTAGTCTATAGCTGAGCTGGTTAAACTGTAGTAGGGTCCACATAGATACTAGTCACGCTGGTGTAGTCTATAGCTGAGCTGGTTAAACTGTAGTAGGGTCCACATAGATACTAGTCATGCTGGTGTAGTCTATAGCTGAGCTGGTTAAACTGTAGTAGGGTCCACATAGATACTAGTCATGCTGGTGTAGTCTATAGCTGAGCTGGTTAAACTGTAGTAGGGTCCACATAGATACTAGTCATGCTGGTGTAGTCTATAGCTGAGCTGGTTAAACTGTAGTAGGGTCCACATAGATACTAGTCACGCTGGTGTAGTCTATAGCTGAGCTGGTTAAACTGTAGTAGGGTCCACATAGATACTAGTCACGCTGGTGTAGTCTATAGCTGAGCTGGTTAAACTGTAGTAGGGTCCACATAGATACTAGTCACGCTGGTGTAGTCTATAGCTGAGCTGGTTAAACTGTAGTAGGGTCCACATAGATACTAGTCACGCTGGTGTAGTCTATAGCTGAGCTGGTTAAACTGTAGTAGGGTCCACATAGATACTAGTCATGCTGGTGTAGTCTATAGCTGAGCTGGTTAAACTGTAGTAGGGTCCACATAGATACTAGTCATGCTGGTGTAGTCTATAGCTGAGCTGGTTAAACTGTAGTAGGGTCCACATAGATACTAGTCATGCTGGTGTAGTCTATAGCTGAGCTGGTTAAACTGTAGTAGGGTCCACATAGATACTAGTCATGCTGGTGTAGTCTATAGCTGAGCTGGTTAAACTGTAGTAGGGTCCACATAGATACTAGTCATGCTGGTGTAGTCTATAGCTGAGCTGGTTAAACTGTAGTAGGGTCCACATAGATACTAGTCATGCTGGTGTAGTCTATAGCTGAGCTGGTTAAACTGTAGTAGGGTCCACATAGATACTAGTCATGCTGGTATAGTCTATAGCTGAGCTGGTTAAACTGTAGTAGGGTCCACATAGATACTAGTCATGCTGGTGTAGTCTATAGCTGAGCTGGTTAAACTGTAGTAGGGTCCACATAGATACTAGTCATGCTGGTGTAGTCTATAGCTGAGCTGGTTAAACTGTAGTAGGGTCCACATAGATACTAGTCACGCTGGTGTAGTCTATAGCTGAGCTGGTTAAACTGTAGTAGGGTCCACATAGATACTAGTCATGCTGGTGTAGTCTATAGCTGAGCTGGTTAAACTGTAGTAGGGTCCACATAGATACTAGTCACGCTGGTGTAGTCTATAGCTGAGCTGGTTAAACTGTAGTAGGGTCCACATAGATACTAGTCACGCTGGTGTAGTCTATAGCTGAGCTGGTTAAACTGTAGTAGGGTCCACATAGATACTAGTCATGCTGGTGTAGTCTATAGCTGAGCTGGTTAAACTGTAGTAGGGTCCACATAGATACTAGTCATGCTGGTGTAGTCTATAGCTGAGCTGGTTAAACTGTAGTAGGGTCCACATAGATACTAGTCATGCTGGTGTAGTCTATAGCTGAGCTGGTTAAACTGTAGTAGGGTCCACATAGATACTAGTCATGCTGGTGTAGTCTATAGCTGAGCTGGTTAAACTGTAGTAGGGTCCACATAGATACTAGTCATGCTGGTGTAGTCTATAGCTGAGCTGGTTAAACTGTAGTAGGGTCCACATAGATACTAGTCATGCTGGTGTAGTCTATAGCTGAGCTGGTTAAACTGTAGTAGGGTCCACATAGATACTAGTCATGCTGGTGTAGTCTATAGCTGAGCTGGTTAAACTGTAGTAGGGTCCACATAGATACTAGTCATGCTGGTGTAGTCTATAGCTGAGCTGGTTAAACTGTAGTAGGGTCCACATAGATACTAGTCATGCTGGTGTAGTCTATAGCTGAGCTGGTTAAACTGTAGTAGGGTCCACATAGATACTAGTCATGCTGGTGTAATCTATAGCTGAGCTGGTTAAACTGTAGTTGGGTCCACATAGATACTAGTCATGCTGGTGTAGTCTATAGCTGAGCTGGTTAAACTGTAGTAGGGTCCACATAGATACTAGTCATGCTGGTGTAGTCTATAGCTGAGCTGGTTAAACTGTAGTAGGGTCCACATAGATACTAGTCATGCTGGTGTAGTCTATAGCTGAGCTGGTTAAACTGTAGTAGGGTCCACATAGATACTGGTGTAGTCTATAGCTGAGCTGGTTAAACTGTAGTAGGGTCCACATAGATACTAGTCATGCTGGTGTAGTCTATAGCTGAGCTGGTTAAACTGTAGTAGGGTCCACATAGACACTAGTCATGCTGGTGTAGTCTATAGCTGAGCTGGTTAAACTGTAGTAGGGTCCACATAGATACTAGTCATGCTGGTGTAGTCTGTAGCTGAGCTGGTTAAACTGTAGTAGGGTCCACATAGATACTAGTCATGCTGGTGTAGTCTGTAGCTGAGCTGGTTAAACTGTAGTAGGGTCCACATAGATACTAGTCATGCTGGTGTAGTCTATAGCTGAGCTGGTTAAACTGTAGTAGGGTCCACATAGATACTGGTGTAGTCTATAGCTGAGCTGGTTAAACTGTAGTAGGGTCCACATAGATACTAGTCATGCTGGTGTAGTCTATAGCTGAGCTGGTTAAACTGTAGTAGGGTCCACATAGATACTAGTCATGCTGGTGTAGTCTATAGCTGAGCTGGTTAAACTGTAGTAGGGTCCATTTCCATGAATCATGATGTCTGGTGGTGATGTATATTGGTTGTCATTCAGAACCATTGATATGTTTTCTCAGTTAGTTCTCTGTCTCTATGTAATTCTCCTCAGTATCATTGATCAGCTCGGCCCTAATTGATGTTTCTCTGTCACCTGGAGCTGCATGGAAAATGGTCCAGGAACAAAAGGACAATTCAGGACTAGTCAGTCCACTACAAGCTGGTATCACTTACTTTCTACTAAACTATATGGACTGGTTTCCCAGACACAGATTAATCCTAGTCCTGGACTAAAAAGCGTGTTCAATGTAGATGTCCAGGAAACCGTCCTTAAATGTGTCATCTTTCATCCTCCCATACTGCTCAGTCCAGCAACATTAAACCTGTCCAGCAGGAGGTGCTATTGACCAAACAATAAAACCAGCAGATATCTGGACTTGCCACTCAGTATATCAGTAATGTTCAGAATAGTACTTTAATATCATTGGAGATTGATGGTCTTTTTAATCCACTATCCAGAGTCAGGAACAGATGAAGTTAGGTCTGCTGCTGTTCAGTGATTAAATATGATTTATGGTGATGGGAAATAAAAAAATCCAACACTAAACTTCATCTAGTAATAGTTTTCCTTTGTTATTTATTCCAAGGTGAGTCTTTAACTTGTAAATGGATTGTGTGGAGGTGAGCTAGTGGTGTGGCTGATAGAATAGAATGAAAAGGGAGGAAGAGGAAGAGGGGAGGAGTGAAGGGCTGTTAAAGAAACCAGATGAGGAAGAGAAAGATATTCAGGGGAATTACTGGTCTCTGTTCCAAATGGTTCCCTATTCCCTCCGTAGTGCACTACGGTGCTTCTGACCAGGTCTAAAGTAGTGTTCTACGTAGGGAATAGGGTGTAGATTTATTAGAATATCATGCTTTAGTGTTTGTCACAAAACAATATTAGATCTCCACCCACCCACACATTGTTATGTTGTCAAGTTGTTCCTCTGTGTTCCTGATTGAAAATCCATTAACAATGAATCACAAACTAATGATATTCCAGTTGTGTTTAGACATCTTCATGTCTGACATCCCCCAGTTCTGTTCAGACCCATTGAACTGGGTCACATTGTAAATGGTGACTGGTATTGATAGTCCATACTGGACCTAACTGTGGTTAACCAGACTGGAGGGGTTCTGATCACATATTCCCTCGTCTCCACAACTTTACCTGATGGTCTGTCTGTCTGTTCAGTAACACCTCCTAACCCTAACCTGTCTGTCTAGTAACACCTCCTAACCCTAACCTGTCTGCCTGTCACACGGGGTGTGATCGTTCTACAGTGGTCCCTGAAGCGCCGTGTGATTAGAACACTAAATTGTGCACTACAATTAACTGTGGACCTTGGTCAAACATAGTGCACTATATAGCCTAACACTCTTTTAGAACACTCATTTAGAACACTCTTTTAGAACACTCTTTTAGAACACTCTTTTAGAACACTCTTTTAGAACCCTCATTTAGAACCCTCGTTTAGAAAGCTCGTTTAGAACCCTCGTTTAGAACACTCTTTAGAACACTCATTTAGAACACTCATTTACAACGGCCAGTTTCCAATGACGCAACAATCAGCGTTTGAGCTGGACACACTTTTTTCAGAAACTATTTACACAAAACACACACAGTCCTTACAAAGTTTATCTCCAGAATGTGAGCAGTTTATTTTTGGATGCAAATGGTTCAGATATTCACAGAAATATATATATACATCACAACACAATCATCCTAACAGGAAAAAATGTATGCTACATTTGTCCTATCGCTAACTGAGGATAGATTGACCCAACACAAGCAGTCATATTTTCTAACTCTCGGCTGATGTAAACTACAATATGAATTAGCTAATAGCAAATTACTATGTATAATTAATCACATCACGGGGTGAGCTCACCATTGATCGAAATAATTAGGTAAAACACTTTCTAGAAATCGACAGTAATCCGACGATTAGTTTCAGCGAGCAGCCATGCATTTTTCCCCTCACAGAAACCGAAGATAATAAAAGACAAGATGAGTTCGGTCTGTTTATAGTGTTGAAGGGGTGTGTCATCTACCGTCGTTCACATCCCACCATTCATTTCCGGAAGTCCTCAAAAAATGAGTGAACTCTTACTCACCTCATTTTGCTATAACATCTTTGGTCAAACGGATGATTACGTGAAACCCAGAATGCATTGTATGTCAACAAACATGGCTCCATACACATAGCTGGAATTAGCTTAGCTCATCACAATCAGTATAAACTTCAAATAAGTATTTTACACACATAATATGTGCCCATTACAATCTATGCAAGAATCGGAATGCATGATTTGTCACCCAGAATTGAAAACATGTGAATAAAACAATAAATACACAAATAAATACCTCACAAAACATTTTCTGATGGTGATTTATTGATACAAGTGACGCACGCCGGCAGTCAATCACGTCCCCTCTCACTCTGAGCCATTCAGTGTTGTTGTTTATGTATGTAGCTAGTGAGCTAAGCTGTAGCATTAGCAATGTCTTTCAAAAGGAGACAACTCACAAATGTGGAAATTATGGAGATTTTTTTACAATTCTGACAATGAGTCTGAGTCTGAAAGTCAGGAATCAGATTCTGACAGTGAGGAGCTGCCCCCCCCCCCCCAACCTTGTAGCCATTGAGAACCCTGAATCTGAGGTTCCCTTGTCCACTGACCAAGTACCAGGTCCCTTTGAAGATGCTGGTGGTGATGGAGGGAGACCGACAGTGGATGAAGTACAGGAGTTCTGTGGTAGCTGGAAGGCCACCAGTCATTTCACCCCTCCTGGCCCTGCTGTTTGTTTTGATGAGTCCCAGTCTGGAGTCCATTTCCATCTGAGGCAGAGTGCTTCAAGTTGTTTCTGACAGAGGAGCTGGTGGGAAACATAGTACAGGAGACCAATCGCTATGCCTTGGAGCTACAGGAGAAGAGAGAGCCAGGAGTGAGGGGGGAAACTCGCTAAATGGGTGACAACCACAATGAGTGAAATGTATACCTTCCTGGTGACAGTCCTCCTCATGGGGATAGTAAAGAAGAACTCCCTAAGAGAATACTGGAGCACAGATCCTATGTTTGCAACTCCCTTCTTTGCCACCCTCTTTTCCCAAGACCGCTTCCTAATTCTGCTGCGATGCCTGCATTTCGTCAACAATGCTACTGCCATCCTAAGTGACCCGTTATACAAAATAAGAATTGTTCTTATCAGCCTGACTAGGGCTGGGCGATATATCGATATAAAAAATATATCGATATATATTTTAAATGTGATATGAAATTAGACCATTTCGCATATATCGATATAGTTCAAATGTACGCTTTGATCCTTGCTCCAAGCAAGCTGCAGACCCGGAGCTCTCTGCGCTGCTCCCCGCGCCTCCTCTTTCATGCACAGAGGGCGGAGGGGCAGGAACAGACACTTCAACAAACATGGAGGAAGCAACAGCGTCTGCGGAGCGTTTTGACGAGGAATTGGTTAGTAAAAGAAAAAGCATTGGCTCAGTAATTTGGAGATGGTTCGGATTCAAAGTATCAGATGAGCAACAAAATCACGTTATATGTAGGCAGTGCCATAAAAAAAAGTTACAGCCAGGGGTGGAAGCACTACAAATCTTTTTCACCACCTAAAACAGTGGCACAAACTGCAATACGAAGAGTGTGTGAAACTGCGCACTGCAGAAGCCCCAGCCGCAAGCCGTCGACAACCCGAAAAAGCCCCGAAACAAAGCTCACTGCAAACTTCATTTTCCCGCAGTGTGCCTTTATGAAAAGAAAATTGGCAAGTGGTGTACTATAACTACAGCGGTGTCCTATCACATTGCTAAACATATGGTCCCTGTTGCAACTGTGGAACAAGTCGGATTCAAAAAGCTACTGAAAACTATGGACCCGAGATATGAGCTTCCCAACTACTTTACACGAGAAGCACTGCCACAAATGTCCACTGAAGTCAGGCAGAGCCTTGCTGACCGGCTCGCTAACGGGACCCATTTTGGCGTTGACCAGCGATATGTGGGTCGAGCAGGACAATGTGAGCCTTTACATGAAGCGTGACATGTTCACTTCATTCAACGACTGGGGGAGATGAAAACAGCGTCGTGTCTCCAAAACAAGTTATTTCCCCCCAGGATCACACCGGTGAGCATATAGCTGAGGCCTCGCAGGACGCAAGCTGGGAAACTCCAAGAAAAGCATCCGGTTGCTATAACAACCGCCAACGGGAGCGACGTGGTCAGAGCGGTGGAGCTGAACGATGAGGATGCAGTGCTTCGGTCAGACTACACTTGGCTATTGGGGAGTGCAGTGTTTTATTAAGGAGTATTCACATATTTTACTTTAAAGAAAAAAACATAAAATATTAGTTTTTTCTTATTTTTCCTTTGTGTCTGTCTGCAACTTTTTTTGTTTTATTTTTTTCACCTTTATTTAACCAGGTAGGCCAGTTGAGAACAAGTCCTTTATTTAACCAGGTAGGCCAGTTGAGAACAAGTCCTTTATTTAACCAGGTAGGCCAGTTGAGAACAAGTCCTTTATTTAACCAGGTAGGCCAGTTGAGAACAAGTCCTTTATTTAACCAGGTGGGCCAGTTGAGAACAAGTCCTTTATTTAACCAGGTGGGCCAGTTGAGAACAAGTCCTTTATTTAACCAGGTGGGCAAGTTGAGAACAAGTTCTCATTTACAATTGCGACCTGGCCAAGATAAAGCAAAGCAGTTCGACAACATACAAAAACACAGAGTTACACATGGAGTAAAACAACATACAATCAATGATGCAGTAGAAGAAAAATAAGACTATATACACTGTGAGCAAATGATGTGAGATAAGGGAGGTAAAGGCAAAAAAATGCCATGGTGGCAAAGTAAATACAATATAGCAAGTAAAACACTGGAATGGTAGATATGCAGTGGAAGAAAGTGCAAAGTAGAAATAATGGGGTGCAAAGGAGCTAAATAAATAAATACAGTAGGGGAAGAAGTAGTTGGGCTAAATTATAGATGGGCTATGTACAGGTGCAGTAATCTGTGAGCTGCTCTGACAGCTGGTGCTTAAAGCTAGTGAGGGAGATAAGTGTTTCCAGTTTTTGAGATTTTTGTAGTTCGTTCCAGTCATTGGCAGCAGAGAACTGGAAGAAGAGGTGGCCGAAGGAGGAATTGGCTTTGGGGGTGACCAGAGAGATATACCTGCTGGAGCGCGTGCTACAGATGGGTGCTGCTATGGTGACCAGCGAGCTGAGATAAGGGGTGACTTTACCTAGCAGGGTCTTGTAGATGACCTGGAGCCAGTGGGTTTAGCGACGAGGATGAAGCGAGGGCCAGACAATGAGAGCGTACAGGTCGCAGTGGTGGGTAGTACAGTGGGGGGAAAAAGTATTTCATCCTCTGCTGATTTTGTACGTTTGCCCACTTACAAAGAAATTATCAGGGTTTTGCCACCAAGTACTAAGTCATGTTTTGCAGAGGGATCAAATACTTATTTCCCTCATTAAAATGCAAATCAATTTCTAACATTTCTGACATGAGTTTTTCTGGATGTTTTTGTTGTTATTCTGTCTCTCACTGTTCAAATAAACCGTTAAAATTATAGACTGATCCTTTCTTTGTCAGTGGGCAAACGTACAAAATCAGCAGGGGATCAAATACTTTTTCCCCCACTGTATATGGGGCTTTGGTGACAAAACGGATGGCACTGTGATAGACTGCATCCAATTTATTGAGTAGGGTATTGGAGGCTATTTTGTAAATGACATCGCCGAAGTCGAGGATCTGTAGGATGGTCAGTTTTATAAGGGTATGTTTGGCAGCATGAGTGAAGGATGCTATGTTGCGAAATAGGAAGCCAATTCTAGATTTAACTTTGGATTGGAGATGCTTATAGTGAGTCTGGAAGGAGAGTTTACAGTCTAACCAGACACCCAGGTATTTGTAGTTGTCCACATATTCTAAGTCAGAACCGTCCAGAGTAGTGATGCTGGACAGGCGGGCAGGTGCAGGCAGCGATCGGTTGAAGAGCATTTAGTTTTACTTGTATTTAAGAGCAGTTGGAGGCCACGGAAGGAGAGTTGTATGGCATTGAAGCTCGTCTGGAGGTTAGTTAACACAGTGTCCAAAGAAGGGCCAGAAGTATACAGAATAACACCAATAACAGAGGGGGTCTGATCTTTGTGCCTCTGTAAATTTCTCATTCATCATCATTAATGATTCATTCATGATTATTCATAATCATGGTAGCATCCACATGAATGTATTAGTGTTCAGAAACATATTCTATTCTTACTGACAATACAAGTGAAGTGACTCCAAAATGACAGGACATTATTCACCGTTCAGTTTATATTAGGAAAAACATCATCCAAAACACAACCAAGACAAACTGCAAATGCATTCAACAAGTTAGTAGAATCACAAGTTTGATGTAATCACTGCAGGCATGGAACATGGGACTAAATACTAAACTTATGACAACTTTAATACAATATAAGTAAATTTGTCCGAATATGTACAACTTTTTCAAATGGGAGAACTAAATACATAAAGTGCTTTCCTTTCTTAACAGTAACACAGCTATGTATGAAAATACCCTCAAATAAAAGGTGACATTCTGTACTGTCACCTAATAAGAAACATTCTACCTCATATCCAAAATGCTGGAGCATAGCACCACATTTAAAACTGCAAGCTTCACTGTCCAAACACATATGGTGTGGACTATGTGTGTCTGGTAAACACATGTGGATCTGGTGAACAGTTATCACTTGTTGACCAACTACAGGAATACTGACCTCAGAGTCTCCAGTTTACAGTGTGGATCCTCCAGTACAGCAGAGAGCAGCTCCACTCCTGAATCCTTCAGGTCATTGTTACTCAGGTCCAGCTCTCTCAGATGTGAGGGGTTTGACTTCAGAGCTGAGACCAGAGAAGAACAGCCTTTCTCTGTGACTCCACAGCCTGACAGCCTGCAACGAGATCATCATGACTTCACAAACACACTGTTAATTTAACACCAGTAGTGTAGAAGGACAATGGTAGATGCATTTGCTTCATATTCCCAAACAACATATAGATTCATCTCCCATCTCCTTGAATTGTATGGTCATATTGTTATACTATTGTCAAAATCAATGCATTTTTTCTATATGTTTTTCAATATAATATTATATACATATTATAATACACATTTTTCCTAAACTGAATATTTCTACCTGATGATTAGTTCTTAAATGTCATTTTATTTACTCACAGAGCAGCTCTGGAGGCTTTGACCACTGGCAGCAGCCTCAGAAGACCTTCCTCTGATCTGGAGTATTTCTTCAGGTCAAACACATCCAGCTCCTTTTCTGAAGTCAGCAACACAAAGACCAGAGCTGACCACTGTGCAGGTGACAGGTTGGGTTTTGAGAGACTTCCTGAGCTCAGGTAGCTTTGGATCTCCTCCACTAGAGAATGGTCATTCAGTTCATTCAGACAGTGGAACAGATTGATGCTCCTCTCTGGAGAGGGATTCTCCCTGATCTTCTCCTTGATGTACTTTACTGTCTCTTCATGGCTCTGTGAGCTGCTTCTTGTCTTTGTCAGTAGACCTCGTAAGTGCTTCTGATTGGACTTCAGTGAGAGGCCCAGAAGGAAGCGGAGGAAAAGGTCCAGGTTTCCCGTCTCACTGTGTAAGGCTTTATCCACAGCACTCTTGTAGACAGTAACTTCAGGCTTGTCTCTGAACAGCGCAGAAAGGTTCCTGGACGTTGATTGCGGTTCGGCCATTAGATTCTCATTGTTGTTGATGAATGAGAGGAACACATATACAGCAGCCAGAAACTCCTGAATGCTCAGATGAACAAAGCAGTACACCTTGTCCTGGTACAGCCCACATTCCTCTTTAAAGATCTGTGTGCACAATCCTGAGTACACTGAGGCTTCATTGACATCAATGCCAGCCTCTTTCAGGTCTTCTTCATAGAAAATCAGATTGCCCTTCACAAGCTGTTGAAAAGCCAGTTTTCCCAGTGACAGAATGCTCTCTTCATTCAAGTGTGGACCTGTCTCTTCTTTCCCAAGATACTTTTCATTGTTCTGTTTGGTATGAAACACCACAAGGTGTGTGTACATCTCAGTCAGAGTCTTGGGCATCTCTTCTCTCTTATGTTTCAGCATGTGTTCGAGGACTGTTGCAGAAATCCAACAGAAGACTGGAATGTGGCACATGATGTGGAGGCTCCTTGATGTCTTTATGTGTGAGATGATTCTGTTGGCCAGGTCCTCATCACTGAATCTCTTCCTGAAGTACTCCTCCTTCTGTGGGTCATTGAACCCTCGTACCTCTGTCACCTGGTCAACACACCCTGAAGGGATCTTATTGGCTGCTGCAGGTCGGGTAGTTATCCAGAGGAGAGCAGAGGGAAGCAGATTTCCCTCGATGAGATTTGTCAGCAGAACATCCACTGAGGTTGACTCTGTGACGTCACAACAGATCTTGTTCTTCTGGAAGTCTAGGGGCAGTCGGCACTCATCCAGACCATCAAAGATGAACAGAACTTTGTATTTGTCGTAGTTGGAGATTCTTGATTGTTTGGTTTCCATTGAGAAGTGATTGACAAGTTCAATCAAAGTGTGTTTGTCCCCTTTCATCAAATTCAGCTCCCGAAAAGGGAATGAAAACACAAATTGAACATCCTGATTGGCTTTTCCTTCAGCCCAGTCCAGAATGAACTTCTGCACGGACACTGTTTTTCCAATGCCAGCGACTCCCTTTGTCAGCACAGTTCTAATACGTTTGTCTTGTCCAGTTAAGAGTTTGAAGATGTCGTTACATTTGATTGCAGTCTCTGGTCTTGCTTGTTTCCTGGTTGTTGTCTCAATCTGTCTCAGCTCATGTTCATTATTGACCTCTCCTGTTCCACCCTCTGTGATGTAGAGCTCTGTGTAGATCTTATTGAGAAGTGTTGGGTTTCCTTGTTTAGCGATCCCCTCAAATACACATTGAAACTTCTTCTTTAGATTAGATTTGAGTTCACGTTGGCAAATCACAGCAAGCTCATCTGAATCTAGAAATAACACAGAGGATATTAATATTACGTCTGTTTTAATGCCTACAGTATTGTAGGACTGTTATAAAGTTTTTAATTATACTAATTTCTTCACATATATAACTGTCTATATAAATGTGTAAATGTTTTCATAATGCATTACAGACTGGTGTGACTGATTATATTATTATTGGTATTATTGATGGTATTATTAATGTTGTCTCTCTCTGTCTCTAAATTAATCAACACAACACATCCCTTCTGCTACTTGATGAGGTCACTAGGTGTTGTGTTAAGGCTGCTGCAATATCATTGAGTTATATAGCTACTTTAGCTGTACTTTAGCCACAGCTTTTAAATGTTATAAAACAGCATTCAACATGAGGCAGACAGGTCTTACATTTCTCCAGTGTGTCAGCAAGCTCCTTCTGGTTCATTTTCCTCAGGACGTGCAGTGTGATCTTCAGAGCCCCCTCTCTGGCACTGCTCTCCTGCTTCTCATCTTCAGCATCCACCACTTCCTCATCCTGCTTCTGACTCTCAAAGCCTTCTGGGAGTTCTGGACTAAGAATCCTCTTGAACATCTTCAGCTCGTTCTTCACAAATGTCATCATTTTCTCTTCAAGCAACTAAAATAAATCAAGTAAATAAGTTAAGCAAGAGAATAAATGCTTTCTCTATAACACAATAATGAATAATTGACAGATCAACTTTACTTGAGGAAAACAAAAACAAATGTTCATAACAGGACCACATACACTGAATATGGAGTCCAGGTCTGTTTGATGACTCTGGGAAGACTGACCACTGAGAATCTCTGACTCTGATCTCTCCTGTTGGTTTCTGTGGACAAAACATGAGATTACATCTAATCAACCAGGGAGTACACACACACACACACACACACACACACACACACACACACACACACACACACACACACACACACACACACACACACACACACACACACACACACACACACACACACACACACACACACACACACTGTTTTAGGACTATGAAAATGGACTAAAGGATTAGCCTATGGATTATGAAAACAACCAAAAGAAATGTGAAAATGGGAGAGGAGAAATGACTAGAGACAGTGTTGTTTAACTCACTGACCATGACCCATGAGTTCTTCTTACCTTTGTTCAGTAGAAAAGTCTCCCTCTCTAAACACTATAGGAGGATCCATAGACTGGTCACTCTTCATGGACACACAGCTGGGAACAGGGGAGGCTGGTCTCTCCTGCTTGATTGGTCTTCAACACAACAGAGACAAACTTTACATCTCTCATCTACTCTGATCTCAGATGGGAAACATAAGAAGAGTTTCATTACAAAACGCTAGATATCACTTTCAGAAACGTTCATAAGTTAACTTTTATTGTTTAAAGAAATTATAAATGAGATAGGTGTTTTTTAACCTGTTAGGGCTAGGGGGCAGTATTTACACGGCCGGATAAAAAAACGTAACCGATTTAATCTGGTTACTACTCCTGTCCAGTAACTAGAATATGCATATAATTATTGGCTTTGGATAGAAAACACGCTAAAGTTTCTAAAACTGTTTGAATGGTGTCTGTGAGTATAACAGAACTCCTATGGCAGGCAAAAACCTGAGAAGGTTTCATGCAGGAAGTGGCCTGTCTGACAAGGTGTTGTTGTTCTTGCCTCGTTTATTGAAGAGTCAGGATCTTAGCTGTAACGTGACACTTCCTACGGCTCCCATAGGCTCTCAGAGCCTGGGAAAAAGCTGAACGATATCGAGGCAGCCCCAGGCTGAAACACATTATCGCCTTTGCCAAGTGGCCGATCAGAGGACAATGGAATTAGGCGCGTGCCCGAGTCGAACCCATGCTGTATTGTCTTTCGTCTGTTTACCTAATTGCAGATTCCCGGTCGGAATATTATCGCTTTTTTACGAGAAAAATGGCATAAAAATTGATTTTAAACAGCGGTTGACATGCTTCGAAGTACGGTAATGAAATATTTAGAAATCTTTTGTCACGAAATGCGCCGTGCGCATGACCCTTATTTACCATTCGGATAGTGTCTTGAACGCACGAACAAAACGCTGCTGTTGGAACATAACTATGGATTATTTGGGACCAAACCAACATTTATTATTGAAGTAGAAGTCCTGGGAGTGCATTCTGACGAAGAACAGGAAAGGTAATCAAACTTTTCTAACAGTAATTCGGAGTTTGGTGAAGGCTAAATTTGTTGGGTGTCTAAATAGCTAGCCCTGTGATGCCGGGCTATCTACTTAGAATATTGCAAAATGTGCTTTCACCGAAAAGCTATTTTAAAATCGGACATATCGATTGCATAGAGGAGTTCTGTATCTATAATTCTTAAAATAATTGTTATGCTTTTTGTGAACGTTTATCGTGAGTAATTTAGTAAATTGTTAGTAAATTCGCCGGAAGTTTGCGGGGGGTATGCTAGTTCTGAACGTCACATGCTAATGTACAAAGCTGGTTTTTGATATAAATATGCATGTATTGTATAACATAATGTTCTAGGTGTGTCATCTGATGAAGATCATCAAAGGTTAGTGCTGCATTTAGCTGTCTTCTGGGTTTTTGTGACATTATATGCTAGCTTGAAAAATGGGTGTCTGATTATTTCTGGCTGGGTACTCTGCTGACATAATCTAATGTTTTGCTTTCGTTGTAAAGCCTTTTTGAAATCGAACAGTGTGGTTAGATTAACGAGAGTCTTGTCTTTAAAATGCTGTAAAATAGTCATATGTTTTAGAAATTGAAGTAATAGCATTTCTAAGGTATTTGAATATCGCGCCACAGGATTCAACTGGCTGTTACGTAGGTGGGGCGATTTGGTGCCACCTGCCATAACTCCCTAATCATGGCATGCAATTTTTCAATGACCGACATGTATATGTTTATAATGTATCATTTGATGTTTCATTTAAGAGAGTCAAATGTTTTTTTTTTTCAAAATGCTTTACGTATATCTGTCTCACTCTCAGAGAAATCAGTAGTACTGCTAGGTTTAACACAGTAATAATATATATCTGCCTCACTCTCCGAGAAATCAGTAGTACTGCTAGGTTTAATACAGTAATAATATATATCTGCCTCTCAGAGAAATCAGTAGTACTGCTAGGTTTAATACAGTAATAATATATATCTGTCTCACTCTCAGAGAAATCAGTAGTACTGCTAGGTTTAACACAGTAATAATATATATCTGCCTCACTCTCCGAGAAATCAGTAGTACTGCTAGGTTTAATACAGTAATAATATATATCTGCCTCTCAGAGAAATCAGTAGTACTGCTAGGTTTAACACAGTAATAATATGTATCTGCCTCACTCTCAGAGAAATCAGTAGTACTGCTAGGTTTTATACATTAATAATATATATATGCCTCACTCTCAGAGAAATCAGTAGTACTGCTAGGTTTAACACAGTAATAATATATATCTGCCTCACTCTCAGAGAAATCAGTATTACTGCTAGGTTTAACACAGTAATAATATATATCTGCCTCTCAGAGAAATCGGTAGTACTGCTAGGTTTAATATAGTAATGATATATATCTGCCTCTCAGAGAAATCAGTAGTACTGCTAGGTTTAACACAGTAATAATATATATCTGCCTCACTCTCAGAGAAATCAGTAGTACTGCTAGGTTTAACACAGTAATAATATATATCTGCCTCACTCTCAGAGAAATCAGTAGTACTGCTAGGTTTAACACAGTAATAATATATATCTGCCTCACTCTCAGAGAAATCAGTAGTACTGCTAGGTTTAACACAGTAATAATATATATCTGCCTCACTCTCAGAGAAATCAGTAGTACTGCTAGGTTTAACACAGTAATAATATATATCTGCCTCACTCTCAGAGAAATCAGTAGTACTGCTAGGTTTTATACAGTAATAATATATATCTGCCCGAACTTGGCAGGTGTCTGTATAGCTTGCTTTGATGGCTAGCTATGTACTCAGAATATTGAAAAATGTACTTTCTCCGAAAAGCTATTTTAAAATCTGACACAGCGTTTGCATAAAGGAGTACTGTATCTATAATTCTTAAAATAATTGTTACGTATTTTGTCAACGTTTATAATGAGTATTTCTGTAATATGTGTGCTCATTGTGCTCATTCACAGGAAGTTTTGGAGGATAAACATTTTCGGAACAATTTCTGAACATCACGCGCCAATGTAAAATTCTGTTTTTGGATATAAATATGAACTTTATCGAACAAAACATACATGTATTGTGAAACATGATGTCCTAGGAGTGTCATCTGATGAAGATCGTCAAAGGTTAGTGCTTCATTAAGCTGTGTTTTGGGTTTTTGTGACATACAGTGGGACAAAAAAGTATTTAGTCAGCCACCAATTGTGCAAGTTCTCCCACTTAAAAAGATGAGAGAGGCCTGTAAGTTTCATCATAGGTACACTTCAACTATGACAGACAAAATGAGAAAAACAATTCCAGAAAATCACATTGTAGGATTTTTAATGAATTTATTTGCAAATTATGGGGGATAATAAGTATTTGGTCAATAACAAAAGTTTATCTCAATACTTTGCTATACACCCTTTGTTGGCAATGACACAGGTCAAATGTTTTCTGTAAGTCTTCACAAGGTTTTCACACACTGTTGCTGGTATTTTGGCCCATTCCTCCATGCAGATCTCCTCTAGAGCAGTGATGTTTTGGGGCTGTCGCTGGGCAACACGGACTTTCAAATCCCTCCAAAGATTTTCTATGGGGTTGAGATCTGAAGACTGGCTAGGCCACTCCAGGACCTTGAAATGCTTCTTACGAAGCCACTCCTTCGTTGCCCGGGCGGTGTGTTTGGGATCATTGTCATGCTGAAAGACCCAGCCACGTTTCATCTTCAATGCCCTTGCTGATAGAAGGAGGTTTTCACTCAAAATCTCACGATACATGGCCCCATTCATTCTTTCCTTTACACGGATCAGTCGTCCTGGTCCCTTTGCAGAAAAACAGCCCCAAAGCATGATGTTTCCACCCCCATGCTTCACAGTAGGTATGGTGTTCTTTGGATGCAACTCAGCATTCTTTGTCCTCCAAACACGACAAGTTGAGTTTTTACCAAAAAGTTATATTTTGGTTTCATCTGACCATATGACATTCTCCCAATCCTCTTCTGGATCATCCAAATGCTCTCTAGCAAACTTCAGACGGGCCTGGACATGTACTGGCTTAAGCAGGGGGACACGTCTGGCACTGCAGGATTTGAGTCCCTGGCGGCGTAGTGTGTTACTGATGGTAGGCTTTGTTACTTTGGTCCCAGCTCTCAGCAGGTCATTCACTAGGTCCCCACGTGTGGTTCTGGGATTTTTGCTCACCGTTCTTGTGATAATTTTGACCCCACGGGGTGAGATCTTGCGTGGAGCCCCAGATCGAGGGAGATTATCAGTGGTCTTGTATGTCGTCCATTTCCTAGTAATTGGTCCCACAGTTGATTTCTTCAAACCAAGCTGCTTACCTATTGCAGATTCAGTCTTCCCAGCCTGGTACAGGTCTACAATTTTGTTTCTGGTGTCCTTTGACAGCTCTTTGGTCTTGGCCATAGTGGAGTTTGGAGTGTGACTGTTTGAGGTTGTGGACAGGTGTCTTTTATACTGATAACAAGTTCAAACAGGTGCCATTAATACAGTTAACGAGTGGAGGACAGAGGAGCCTCTTAAAGAATAAGTTACAGGTCTGTGAGAGCCAGAAATCTTGCTTGTTTGTAGGTGACCAAATACTTATTTTCCACCATAATTTGCAAATAAATAAATTAAAAATCCTACAATGTGATTTTCTGGATTTTTTTTCTCATTTTGTCTGTCATAGTTGACGTGTACCTATGATGAAAATTACAGGCCTCTCTCATCTTTTTAAGTGGGAGAACTTGCACAATTGGTGGCTGACTAAATACTTTTTTGCCCCACTGTATCTTCTTGCTTGGAAAATGGCTGTGTGGTTATTTTTGTCTATGTACTCTCCTAACATAATCTAATGTTTTGCTTTCGCTGTAAAGCCTTTTTGAAATCGGACAATGTGGTTACATTAAGGAGAAGTGTATCTTTAAAATGGTGTAAAATAGTCGTATGTTTGAGAAATTGAAAGTATGATATTTTTGCTATTTTTGCCGTTAACGGGATCCTATCTCGAAGGGGTCCTCAACAGGTTTTAAGTTATATTTTGCTAATTGTAGGCCACTATCTGTAATTTGTGTCAATATATGTCATGATGTGTATCCTAACATGAACATAATGCTGTGCCAAATCTGTAATTTAGTGCATTTTTATTGGGTAAGCATTAGAATAAGCCTCCTTAATACTTGCAGCCATAGGTGATAATAGAAGCTGATCCGTGGTCAGTATGTGAACTAATTATAATGTTAAGGAAAGATTTGAATGGAGAAACTGATCTGAGAGTAGAGCTCCCTTTCTTTCCATCCTATCAGTATTGATACATGCTCCACCAGACGTGATACCTTGTAGTGCTGCTGATCCAGTTTCTACTGGTCTGACTGAGGATATGAACTCTGACCTGTTCACCAGACGTGATACCTTGTAGTGCTGCTGATCCAGTTTCTACTGGTCTGACTGAGGATATGAACTCTGACCTGTCCACCAGACATGATACCTTGTTGTGCTGCTGATCCAGTTTCTGCTGGTCTGACTGAGGATATGAACTCTGACCTGTTCACCAGACGTGATACCTTGTAGTGCTGCTGATACAGTTTCTACTGGTCTGACTGAGGATATGAACTCTGACCTGTTCACCAGACTTGCTACGTTGGCCTTATACCTTGTAAATAAAAAAAAGGAAATAGTAACACAAAATAACAATAATGAGGCTATAAGGAGTACCAGTACTGAGTCAATGTGCAGGGGTACCAGGTAGTTGAGGTAATAATGAGACTATAAGGAGTACCAGTACTGAGTCAATGTGCAGGGGTACCAGGTAGTTGAGGTAATAATGAGACTATAAGGAGTACCAGTACTGAGTCAATGTGCAGGGGTACCAGGTAGTTGAGGTAATAATGAGACTATAAGGAGTACCAGTACTGAGTCAATGTGCAGGGGTACCAGGTAGTTGAGGTAATAGTGAGACTATAAGGAGTACCAGTACTGAGTCAATGTGCAGGGGTACCAGGTAGTTGAGGTAATAATGAGACTATAAGGAGTACCAGTACTGAGTCAATGTGCAGGGGTACCAGGTAGTTGAGGTAATAGTGAGACTATAAGGAGTACCAGTACTGAGTCAATGTGCAGGTGTACCAGGTAGTTGAGGTAATAATGAGACTATAAGGAGTACCAGTACTGAGTCAATATGCAGGGGTACCAGGTAGTTTAGTTAATTGAGGTAATATGTACATGTAGGTAGGGGTAAAACTGACTAGGCTATCAGGATAGAGATTATATCTCTTCATCCAGGGAGTACACACACACACACACACACACACACACACACACACACACACACACACACACACACACACACACACACACACACACACACACACACACACACACAAAGGGAGGGAACGTTGTGTTTGTTTAATATTGTTTTAGGACTATGAAAATGGATAAAAGGATTAGCCTATGGATTATGAAAACAACCAAAATAAATGGGAAAATGTGAGAGGAGAAATGACTAGAGACAGTGTTGTTAAACTCACTGACCATGACCCATGAGTTCTTCTTACCTTTGTTCAGTAGAAAAGTCTCCCTCTCTAAAGAATATAGGATAGTCCATAGACCGGTCACTCTTCATGGACACACAGCTGGATACAGGGGAGGCTGGTCTCTCCTGCTTGATTGGGCTTCAACACAACAGAGACAAATATTACATATCTCACAAACAGGTATTTGTTTAAAATCTATCACTTGATGGTTTCATTTCAGACAAAAATATATCTGCCTCACTCTGTCACGTCCTGACCAGAAAAGGGGTCATTTTGTTATTGCAGTTGCTCAGGACGTGGCAGTGGTGTGTTTGTTTTGTGTGTTTCGTTTTTTTGGGGGGTTATGTTCTATGTTAATATATTTCTGTTTGTTCTAGTTCTTATATTTCTATGTGTAGTTCATTGGGTTGACCTTCAATTGGAGGCAGCTGTTCCTCGTTGCCTCTAATTGAGGGTCCTATTTAGTTGGGGGTGTTTTTCCATGGGTTTGTGGGTAGTTTTTCCGTTTCTATGTACCTTACAGGACTGTTTTTCGTCGTGCTTTTGGTCAGTGTTCATTTCTTTAATACATTCAAGAAGATGATTCACATTCCCGCTGCAGTTTGATCCCATCCTTACGACGAACCTGACACACTCTCAAATGTGACCGACCGGCTCAATTTGGTAATTAACTAAATTAACTAAATGTATGGTGTTTTTGGTTTATGTCAGTTTAATTGTTTGTTATGGTATAAGTGGTTATGGTTGTAAGTGATAAAATAAACTAGAAGATTGTATATTTTGGAATTCTGAGTAATTACTTCATTAGTAAGGAATTACACATTATTCAGTAGTACTGCAGTTGCTACATAATTCCAATAGATGGCAGCATAAGACCACAATGACAATTCAGAAGATCAGTTTAGTTTTCTCCCTGGATGCACCACCACTCCCCCTCATAGGAAAACTCCTGTGTGGGCTTCTGTCTGTCCTTTCCACACTGCTAACGCAAGAGGAAGACTGCAAAAGCATTTAAAAGATTACTGTTTAGTAATATAATGATGATTCATGTTTATTATTACCTGTTTTTATTTGAAAAGCCAAGGGGCATGTTGTGGTAAATTTACTAACCGGGAGGGTTGAATGATGTAATTTATTGGAGGGCTGGAAGATGCACTCTTGTCTTTTCTATTCTGAGGTTGTTTACTCACAATATCAGATATTAAGATTTTTTTATCATGCATGTAATGTTATACTAAGGTTGAGGTTCTGACTAGTGATAATTTACCTGGGGTTCAATACCTTTTTGGTCACTATTTTTGTTGCTCTCCCAAAAGTAACACAGCCCTAACACGAGATATATAGCTAACTAAAGTAATGAGTGACCATTTTAGAGAATCATGGGACATATAGTCTGTGGTTGCATGCTATTTTATGTCAATCATATTGCTGCTTGTAGCCTATAACTGATGCTTTGTGGTCTTATGCTTCCATCTATTGGAAATATTTAGCAATTAAAAGCTATTCATTCACATACAGACATGGTGAGGTAGCTGAGAAATAAAGTGTATTTTTCCCATTAATTCCTTAGATCAGTCTCAAACCTTCCCCATCTATCCCACGCCAATTGCTGGACTTTCACATAGAGGTCACCAGGTCACCAAGTTTAAAACACATTTTGAAAATTAAACTAGTGTGTCTTGTTAATCAAGTGTTCTGCCTTACAAATAGTAAATCTAATAAAATAACAAAACAATAAAAGCAAAATGCTTAGATAGATTTTGGTTAACAAAATAATCAAAATGCTATTTAGTACTAAAATAGTTTCTAGAACTGTTCTACGCTACCCTACCCTGGAATTAGGGTTCAGGCTAAAACAGGTAATACGTAGTGTTAAGAGTTTCTGCACATCACGTTGTGACATCTGCTGATGTAAAAAGGGCTTCATAAATACATTAGATTGATTGTTAGGTTCAGGGTATTTAAAGAGATAAACTGTATGGGTTTATATCTCTCTTGCTCCTCCCTGTGGCCTTCTGTGGGTACTACATACCTCATTCACGACACCTGCTAGGCTCATAATCTGAGGTAGCAACTGTGTCAGATCTACAAATCAATGAGCTAGACATTTTACATTTACATTTAAGTCATTTAGCAGACGCTCTTATCCAGAGCGACTTACAAATTGGTGCATTCACCTTATGATATCCAGTGGAACAACCACAAATCTTTTAAGGGGGGGGGGGGGGGGGGGGGGTTAGAAGGATTACTTTATCCTATCCCAGGTATTCCTTAAAGAGGTGGGGTTTCAGGTGTCTCCGGAAGGTGGTGATTGACTCCGCTGTCCTGGCGTCGTGATGGAGCTTGTTCCACCATTGGGGTGCCAGAGCAGCGAACAGTTTTGACTGGGCTGAGCGGGAACTGTGCTTCCTCAGAGGTAGGGGGGCCAGCAGGCCAGAGGTGGATGAACGCAGTGCCCTTGTTTGGGTGTAGGGCCTGATCAGAGCCTGAAGGTACGGAGGTGCCGTTCCCCTCACAGCTCCGTAGGCAAGCACCATGGTCTTGTAGCGGATGCGAGCTTCGACTGGAAGCCAGTGGAGAGAGCGGAGGAGCGGGGTGACGTGAGAGAACTTGGGAAGGTTGAACACCAGACGGGCTGCGGCGTTCTGGATGAGTTGTAGGGGTTTAATGGCACAGGCAGGGAGCCCAGCCAACAGCGAGTTGCAGTAATCCATTTGGTTTGCAACTCAGTGAACCTGCGCAGCATTCACTCAATTTGATGCCTTTGAATGAAGATTTAGATGCTTTCGATCTAATTTCCAGCAGCCATTTAAAAACAAGATGTCGTAAAAAAATAAAAAATCTAATTTTAAAGAGTATTCTGTTGTTTAAATCGGCCACATCTTGAAAAAGAGGACATGCAGAAATAATAGTAATAATAATTTAAAAAAGATATACCCATCAAAAATCTATTCATTGAAAATCTGAGAACAGTAATATTGAAGGTACCCATAAGCAACCATTTCTGATGAAAAAACGAATGTGATTTTGGAAATGATTTTGGAAATAAACTCTTAATAATTATTTCAAAAATTGTCATCTCACCTCTTGGCTTTGGTGTCATGTTCCCTAGAGAGTCTCATTTTAGAGGCGGGGCCCCCCTCCTCTCTCTCCCCAGAGAGTCTCATTTTAGAGGCAGGTCCCTCCTCTCTCTCCCCAGAGAGACTCATTTTAGAGCACTGACCCCTAAACAGAGATCCAACATGTTGGTTGTGGTTAACACAGTGACAACTAAACAGAGATCCAGGATGTTGGTTGTGGTTAACACAGTCATTCTTTAATGTCAATTGTTGTCATTTATTAATTATCTCTTATGAAACATTTACTAACAGACACATGGAAACAGTCAGGTGATTTAAAGCATCACATGAACATGTAGTTGTGACATTTCATCTCCATGGTAACTGTCAATAATAATAATAATAAGTCACTGTTTGTTAAGGTAGTTATAGACAGAACAACAACAATAATAATAATAATAATAATAATAATAATAATAATAAGTCACTGTTTGTTAAGGTAGTTATAGACAGTACAGCAACAATAATAATAATAAGTCACTGTTTGTTAAGGTAGTTATAGACAGTACAGCAACACAAGGCCATGTCTCACACGTATTTGTATTCACTAACAGTAGGCTATTTATTGTCTTTCAATCTGTTGTTTTCTAAATGTATCAGAGAATGTAGACCGAAGGGCTAAAACGGACATGATTGATCTGAGGGGGAAATCATTATATTATGTAAAGTAGGCTAGGTTATAATGTATAATGGCGTTTTGTTAGTGATATGCAGATCAAGGTCTATACCTCAGATATAACCTACATATCATAGATGACCAGTCTAAACCTGTTCAGATCAACATAATGTTATAGTCCTACCAGTAGCAGGACAGAGAATGTACTGTATATAACCTACATATCATAGATGACCAGCCTAAACCTGTTCAGATCAACATAATGTTATAGTCCTACCAGTAGCAGGACAGAGAATGTACTGTATATAACCTACGTATCATAGATGACCAGTCTAAACCTGTTCAGATCAACATAATGTTATAGTCCTACCAGTAGCAGGACAGATAATGTACTGTATATAACCTACATATCATAGATGACCAGTCTAAACCTGTTCAGATCAACATAATGTTATAGTCCTACCAGTAGCAGGACAGAGAATGTACTGTATATAACCTACATATCATAGATGACCAGTCTAAACCTGTTCAGATCAACATAATGTTATAGTCCTACCAGTAGCAGGACAGAGAATGTACTGTATATAACCTACGTATCATAGATGACCAGTCTAAACCTGTTCAGATCAACATAATGTTATAGTCCTACCAGTAGCAGGACAGAGAATGTACTGTATATAACCTACATATCATAGATGACCAGTCTAAACCTGTTCAGATCAACATAATGTTATAGTCCTACCAGTAGCAGGACAGAGAATGTACTGTATATAACCTACATATCATAGATGACCAGTCTAAACCTGTTCAGATCAACATAATGTTATAGTCCTACCAGTAGCAGGACATAGAATGTACTGTATATAACCTACATATCATAGATGACCAGTCTAAACCTGTTCAGATCAACATAATGTTATAGTCCTACCAGTAGCAGGACATAGAATGTACTGTATATAACCTACTTATCATAGATGACCAGTCTAAACCTGTTCAGATCAACATAATGTTATAGTCCTACCAGTAGCAGGACAGAGAATGTACTGTATATAACCTACATATCATAGATGACCAGTCTAAACCTGTTCAGATCAACATAATGTTATAGTCCTACCAGTAGCAGGACAGAGAATGTACTGTATATAACCTACATATCATAGATGACCAGCCTAAACCTGTTCAGATCAACATAATGTTATAGTCCTACCAGTAGCAGGACAGGGAATGTACTGTATATAACCTACATATCACAGATGACCAGTCTAAACCTGTTCAGATCAACATAATGTTATAGTCCTACCAGTAGCAGGACAGAGAATGTACTGTATATAACCTACATATCACAGATGACCAGTCTAAACCTGTTCAGATCAACATAATGTTATAGTCCTACCAGTAGCAGGACAGGGAATGTACTGTATATAACCTACATATCATAGATGACCAGCCTAAACCTGTTCAGATCAGTTCACAGAGACCATCAGGTTTGTCGGCATGATAAGTGATCATAGCCTTATAATAGTTTGTAGGTAGTCTAGACCAACAGTACGAGAGTCTGCCCGTCTTTCCTACATACCAACACATTTATTTAATGTTACCGAGAAATATGTGCCACAGTTTCAACAGCCATTTTGTAACTGCGTAGACAACACACTTACTTTCACGTTCATATGAGGAAATCACAAAACTTCTGACAGTCACTGGTGCAGCCGCCTGTTTTCTTGCAGATGAAGTAGCTTTCACAGGCAGCTCATTCAACCAGCCTAAACAACAGTAAATACAAGATGTCAAATGGTCAAAAGTGAATCTCAATAGAGCCATATACATTAGAGAGAGGTATATTGCTGCAGATGTTGGATCTTAATTTGAGCCAGTTTGCTACACCTGGAAAATAATCCTGCAGAAACAGGACATTTGAATTATTGTGTGGATTATAATTAATGAACAGTTTTAAAATGGAAATGTGGAATTTATCATCTTCAGAAACCTTTTCTAAAGTTTAATTACACTCAAATACACTACAAGTTTAGTTTTTCTGCAACAGGGTGATCAAATTAAGATCCTACATCTGTACAGAGTTTATGTCTTTATCTGAAAAGGGCAGTTTGAGTTATTAGCAATAACATTGCAACTGTCAGCTGATGTAAACCTCTGTGATTGGATGTTATAGACCCCCATACATATCCCCATGTACAATTATGTGTACAGATGTAGGATCTTAATTTGATCACCCCCCACTGCAGAATAACTTTCCAGCAATGCAGGAAATGTAAAACTTGTAGTGAATTTGAGGTTTAAAAAGGCTTCTGAAGTTTGTAATTTCCACTTAGAAATTTCAGACTTGAGTTTTCTGTCTCAGTAGTAGTAGACTGTTAGGAGTGTTTTACTGTCATTCACTATACTAACATTACACCAACCTGTCTCAGTAGTAGTAGACTGTTAGGAGTGTTTTACTGTCATTCACTGTACTAACATTACATTTAATTTATCTACACACTTTACAATAATCCCTGGCAGGATTCTCACCTTGAAACTTCATTGCGATTTTTTTCTGTTCTGTTCTGAATATTCTGATGGGTGAGGCCTGAGCTGGAATGTGAAGCTAACTGAAGCTGGCTAGCTTTAGAAAACCAGTATATCAAGCCTGTATCATAGTATACCCTTCAGGCTACGTTCAGGTTTCAGCAAGAGGCAGGTATCAACATGTCGAGTTGTAGGCAACAACCTGGGTTGTATTCATTAGTTTACTCCACAGCCAACAGTTTTAAGATGTTAAATAAAACATAAACCGTTTACTCTAAACGCTGTACAATGTGACCTAAACGGTTTCTGTTGCCAAACGTTTTGCTACGCTGGGCACTAATGAATACACACAAACTGTTTTGAGGAAGTGTAAGTTGTTGTTAGGCTCTCGAACAATATTTATTAGTCTCTCTTTCACACAACATACCTTCCTGAGTGAAAAGAGTTAACTGTAGATTATAAAGAGAACATGTTTGTTTGTTACTTGTTGTGTTTTAAGCCTGTTTTGAGAAGACAAGTCTATAGACCTATGATACAGTACACTCTTAGAATAAAGGGTTCCAAACGGGTCCTCCGGCCGTCCCCATAGGAGAACGCTTTTGGGTTCCAGGTAGAACCCGTCTGGCTTCCATGTAGAACCCTCTGTGGAAAGGGTTCTTCACGGAACCCAGAAGGGTTCTACCTAGTACCAAAAAGGGTTCTACAAAGGGTTCTCCTATGGGGACAGCCAAAGAACCCTTTTAGATTGTAGATAGTGTAGGAGCGATCACCCTGGGGCACACAGATGGGCACAGAACGAATTCACCCCACGCATCTAATTTATATCAAAAACATTTTAAGGAGAGTAGGACTATTATTATTATTTATAAACTGTCCACCAAAAATATAATTAACTATATGAATACACATAACAATACCATCAACTATATTAATACACATAACAATACCATCAACTATATGAATACACACAACAATATCACCAACTATATTAATACACATAACAATATCATCAACTATATGAATACACATAACAATATCATTCACTATATTAATACACATAACAATATCATCAACTATATTAATACACATAACAATATCATCAACTATATTAATACACACAACAATACCATCAACTATATTAATACACATAACAATATCATCAACTATATTAATACACACAACAATATCATCAACTATATTAATACACACAACAATATCATCAACTATATTAATACACATAACAATCGTCGTCTTACCTTTTATCTCTCAATAGAAACAGAGTCTGAATGATCATTCGGTCGTTGAAAGTTACTTTCGTTTGCTCTGCTCATTTACATATCAGGTTCTACCTGTTCTCTCTCCGAGTCCCTCTCTCTTTACAGCTCTTACAATGAGCCTTGGCAAACATTCTACAACTGTCTGGAAGTCTATTGGAGGGATGTGAAACCATTCTTCCACAAGAAATTACATAATTTGGTGTTTTATTGATGGTAAGTTTTCAATTGTGTTGAGACTCTGACCTGTCCAATGAGCCACATTGATTAAAGAATCCTACAGTTCCAAAACACCCTCTCACTCACACACACACACACACACACACACACACACACACACACACACACACACACACATACAGACTCACAAACAGTGCAGTAATTAGAACCCCTATAGCAGCTATAAGTACTACAGTCTTCTCAACACTCCCCTTCTTTGCCTCTCTCCATCACTTTCTCTGTGTCATCTGTTGCTGTCTCTGTGTCTTGTCTGGTGTCTCTCTCCATCATATCCTATTCTTCTGTTGCTGTCTCTGTGTCTTGTCTGGTGTCTCTCTCCATCATATCCTATTCTTCTGTTGCTGTCTCTGTGTCTTGTCTGGTGTCTCTCTCCATCATATCCTATTCTTCTGTTGCTGTCTCTGTGTCTTGTCTGGTGTCTCTCTCCATCACCAGAATAATTGGTGAGGGTTAGGCCTACTACAATACAACATTCAAAACATGAAAACACAACTACATAACTAGCCTGTCCAACCTCTCTTTCGTATCGTCTGAGATCGCTAAAGACTGGAAAGCTGCCGCGGTCATCCCCCTCTTCAAAGGGGGTGACACTCTAGACCCAAACTGTTACAGACCTATATCTATCCGACCTTGCCTTTCTAAAGTCTTCGAAAGACAAGTTAATAAACAGATCACCGACCATCTAGAATCCCACCGTACCTCCTCCGCTATGCAATCTGGTTTCAGAGCTGATCATGGGTGCACCTCAGCAACGCTCAAGGTCCTCAACGATATCATAACCACCATTGATAAAAGACAATACTGTGCAGCCGTCTTCATCGACCTGGCCAAGGCTTTCGACTCTGTCAATCACCGTATTCTTATCAGCAGACTCAACAGCCTTGGTTTCTCAAATGATTTCCTCGCCTGGTTCACCAACTACTTTTCAGATAGAGTTCAGTGTGTGAAATCGGAGGGCCTGTTGTCCGGGCCTCTGGCAGTCTCTATGGGGGTACCACAGGGTTCAATTCTCGGGCCGACTCTTTTCTCTGTATACATCAATGATGTTGCTCTTGCTGCTGGTGATTCTCTGATCCACCTCTACGCAGACGACACCATTCTGTATACTTCTGGCCCTTCTTTGGACACTGTGTTAACAACCCTCCAGACGAGCTTCAATGCCATACAACTCTCCTTCTGAGGCCTCCAACTGCTCTTAAATGTAAGTAAAACTAAATGCATGCTCTTCAACCGATCGCTGCCTGCACCTGCCCGCCCATCAAGCATCACTACTCTGGATGGTTCTGACTTAGAATATGTGGACAACTACAAATACCTGGGTGTCTGGTTAGACTGTAAACTCTCCTTCCAGACTCACATCAAACATCTCCAATCCAAAGTTAAATCTAGAATCGGCGTCCTATTTCGCAACAAAGCATCCTTTACTCATGCTGTGAAACATACCCTCGTAAAACTGACTATCCTACCGATCCTTGACTTCGGCGATGTCATTTACAATATAGCCTCCAACACTCTACTCAGCAAATTGGATGTAGTCTACCACAGTGCTATCCGTTTTGTCACCAAAGCCCGATATACTACCCATCACTGCGACCTGTATGCTCTCGTTGGCTGGCCCTCACTTCATATTCATCGCCAAACCCACTGGCTCCAGGTCATCTATAAGCCTTTGCTAGGTAAAGCCCTGCCTTATCTCAGCTCACTGGTCACAATAGCAGCACCCACCAGTAGCACGCGCTCCAGCAGGTATATCTCACTGGTCACCCCCAAAGCCAATTCCTCATTTGGCTGCCTTTCCTTCCAGTTCCCTGCTGCCAATGACTGGAACGAACTGCAAAAATCACTGAAGCTGGAGTCTTATATCTCCCTCATTAACTTCAAGCATCAGCTGTCAGAGCAGCTTACCGATCATTGCACCTGTACATAGCCCATCTGTACATTGCCCAACCAACTACCTCATCCCCATTTTGTAATTTCCTTTATCCTTTGCACCCCAGTATCTCTACTTGCACATTCATCTTCTGCACATCTATCATTCCAGTGTTTAATTGCTAAATTGTAATTATTTTTCCACTCTGGCCTATTTATTGCCTTACCTCCCTAATCTTACTACATTTGCACACACTGTATATAGACCTTTCTATTGTGTTATTGACTGTACGTTTGTTTATTGTCATAAACTTCGTCGTCTGAAGAGGAAAAATCATCGGACCAATATGCAGCGGGTATATTGCTCATCTTCATATTTATTGAAGGTAAACACACTCAAACAAAATAACGACGATAACAGTCCAGTAAGGTGCACAGACTAAACCGGAAACAACCACCCACAAACACAAGTGAAAACGAACACACTAAATATGGCCTCCAATTAGAGACAACAACCACCAGCTGTCTCTAATTGGAGGTCATTGAAAAAACACAACATAGAAAGAGAAACCTAGAATAAACATAGAAATATAAAATATAGAACATACATCAAAACCCTGAAACACACAAAACAAACTCCCCCCTGCCACGCCCTGACCAAACTACAATAACAAATAACCCCTTTTACTGGTCAGGACGTGACATTTATCCCATGTGTAACTCTGTGTTGTTTGTGTCACACTGCTGTGCTTTATCTTGGCCAGGTCGCAGTTGTAAATGACAACTTGTTCTCAACTGGCCTACCTGGTTAAATAAAGGTACATAAAATAAGAAATAACACAGAACTCTCAACTAGTTCCATCAAACAGAAAAACAACAAGAAAGCTGGATAAACACATTCAGATTTCTAGATATTGCACTTTTCTTTAGCGTTTTAGGGGTCATAGTGTCACATCCTGGCCAGTAATAGGGGTTGTTATTTGTTATTGTAGTTTGGTCAGGACGTGGCAGGGGGTATTTGTTTTATGTGGTTCAGGTTGGTTGTGTTAGTTGTAGGGTGTTTGATTTAGTATCCCGGGTTTTGGGCACTGTTCTATGTTTATGTATTTCTATATTCAGTCTAGTTATTTGTATTTCTATGTTTAGTTAATTGGGGGTTGAATCCTCAATTGGAGGCAGGTGTTTTCTCGTTGCCTCTGGTTAAGTAAAGGTACATAAAATAAGAAATAACACAGAACTCTCAACTAGTTCCATCAAACAGAAAAACAACTAGAAAGCTTGATAAACACATTCAGATTTCTAGATGTTACACTTTTCTTTTGCGTTTTAGGGGTCATAGGTCAGATCAGTGGTCATGGTTGATATGCATGGACTAAAAAACAAACTTGAAACCATTTTTCTCAGATTCACTGTTTGTGTAGATGCTCCTTGTCTTTTCTAGGGCAGTAGTTCAGGTGGCTGTTTGTGTAGACTGCTCCTTGTCTTTTCTAGGGCAGTAGTTCAGGTGGCTGTTTGTGTAGACTGCTCCTTGTCTTTTCTAGGGCAGTAGTTCAGGTGGCTGTGTGTGTAGACTGCTCCTTGTCTTTTCTAGGGCAGTAGTTCAGGTGGCTGTTTGTGTAGACTGCTCCTTGTATTTCTAGGGCAGTAGTTCAGGTGGCTGTCCTTGCTCTTAGTCTGCCTCCTGTCTCTCCGATCATCATAGACAGTTGTAGAAAAAGTACCCAATTGTCATACCTGAGTAAAAGTCTAAAAATATTTGGTTCTAAATATACTCAAGTATGAAAAGTAAAATTAAAAGTATAAATCGTTTCAAATTCCTTCTATTAAGCAAAGCAGGTGTCACCATTATCTTGTTTTTTTAAATGTATGGATAGGGGGCACATACCAAAACGAAGATGTAATTACAAAAGATGCATTTGTGTTTCCTGACTCCGCCAGATCAGAGGCAGTAGAGATGACCATGTGTTGTCTTGATAAGTGAATTAGACCATTTTCCTGTCCTGTCTAAGCATTCAAAATGTAACGAGTACTTTTGGGTATCAGGTAAAATGTATAGATTAAAAAGTACATTATTTTCTTTGGGAATGTAGTGATGTAAAATTAGCAAAAATATAAATTCAAAAGTAAAGTACAGATACCCCCCAAAAAACGACTTATGTAGTACTTTATAATATTTTTACTGAAGTACTTTACACCACTGGCCATGGGTACACCTTCCTGAAAGCAATGACTCCATACGTTGCTGAAACCTGTTCTGCCAGTTCATGTCCTTAAAGACTAGAATGTTCCATTGTGGTTACCCAAAAAGATGACAAGATAGTTCACACATTCATCATCCAGGGTTACTATCAAACAGACATGTGACATTTCTGGTTCGTCCATAACTTGTTTCCTGCTTGTAGCAGGCCGTGTTTACAGGAATCCTTTTCTCTAACTAGAAATGAAATGTGATTTCATGAGAATATTTTTCTGCAGTGAGAGTGTAATGCAAGTCAAGCTGTCCTTGGATGTATGTCAACAAGATTTATAACCAGCATTGTTAAATTAACTGTTGTTATATTTAAAAAAAAATCTATGCTGTCATTTTCTATGTTAGCTTGCTTTTAAAATGTTTTGTCACAGACAGCGGATAGATGCAGTGAAATGTGTTGTTTTACAGGGTCAGCCATAGTAGTATGATAGATGCAGTGAAATGTGTTGTTTTACAGGGTCAGCCATAGTAGTATGATAGATGCAGTGAAATGTGTTGTTTTACAAGGTCAGCCATAGTAGTATGATAGATGCAGTGAAATGTGTTGTTTTACAGGGTCAGCCATAGTAGTATGATAGATGCAGTGAAATGTGTTGTTTTACAGGGTCAGACATAGTAGTATGATAGGTGTTGTTTTACAGGGTCAGCCATAGTAGTATGATAGATGCAGTGTAATGTGTTGTTATACAGGGTCAGACATAGTAGTATGATAGGTGTTGTTTTACAGGGTCAGCCATAGTAGTATGATAGCTGTTGTTTTACAGGGTCAGCCATAGTAGTACGATAGATGCAGTGAAATGTGTTGTTTTACAGGGTCAGCCATAGTAGTATGATAGGTGTAGTGACGTGTTGTTTTACAGGGTCAGCAATAGTAGTATGATAGATGCAGTGAAATGTGTTGTTTTACAGGGTCAGCCATAGTAGTATGATAGCTGTTGTTTTACAGGGTCAGCCATAGTAGTATGATAGGTGCAGTGAAATGTGTTGTTTTACAGGGTCAGCCATAGTAGTATGATAGCTGTTGTTTTACAGGGTCAGCCATAGTAGTATGATAGGTGCAGTGAAATGTGTTGTTTTACAGGGTCAGCCATAGTAGTATGATAGGTGCAGTGAAATGTGTTGTTTTACAGGGTCAGCCATAGTAGTATGATAGATGCAGTGAAATGTGTTGTTTTTCAGGGTCAGTCATAGTAGTATGATAGGTGTTGTTTTACAGGGTCAGCCATAGTAGTATGATAGGTGCAGTGAAATGTGTTGTTTTACAGGGTCAGCCATAGTAGTATGATAGGTGCAGTGAAATGTGTTGTTTTACAGGGTCAGTCATAGTAGTATGATAGGTGTTGTTTTACAGGGTCAGTCATAGTAGTATGATAGGTGTTGTTTTACAGGGTCAGTCATAGTAGTATGATAGGTGTTGTTTTACAGGGTCAGCCATAGTAGTATGATAGGTGCTGTTTTACAGGGTCAGTCATAGTAGTATGATAGGTGTTGTTTTACAGGGTCAGCCATAGTAGTATGATAGGTGTTGTTTTACAGGGTCAGTCATAGTAGTATGATAGGTGTTGTTTTACAGGGTCAGCCATAGTAGTATGATAGGTGTTGTTTTACAGGGTCAGCCATAGTAGTATGATAGGTGTTGTTTTACAGGGTCAGCCATAGTAGTATGATAGGTGTTGTTTTACAGGGTCAGCCATAGTAGTATGATAGGTACAGTGTAATGTGTTGTTGTACAGGGTCAGACAGTAGTATGATAGGTGTTGTTGTACAGGGTCAGCCATAGTAGTATGATAGGTGTTGTTTTACAGGGTCAGCCATAGTAGTATGATAGGTGTTGTTGTACAGGGTCAGACAGTAGTATGATAGGTGTTGTTTTACAGGGTCAGCCATAGTAGTATGATAGGTGCAGTGTAATGTGTTGTTGTACAGGGTCAGACAGTAGTATGATAGGTGTTGTTTTACAGGGTCAGCCATAGTAGTATGATAGATGCAGTGTAATGTGTTGTTGTACAGGGTCAGACAGTAGTATGATAGGTGCAGTGTAATGTGTTGTTGTACAGGGTCAGACAGTAGTATGATAGGTGTTGTTTTACAGGGTCAGCCATAGTAGTATGATAGGTGCAGTGTAATGTGTTGTTGTACAGGGTCAGCCATAGTAGTATGATAGGTGCAGTGTAATGTGTTGTTGTACAGGGTCAGACAGTAGTATGATAGATGCAGTGTAATGTGTTGTTGTACAGGGTCAGACAGTAGTATGATAGGTGCAGTGTAATGTGTTGTTGTACAGGGTCAGCCATAGTAGTATGATAGGTGTTGTTGTACAGGGTCAGCCATAGTAGTATGATAGATGCAGTGTAATGTGTTGTTGTACAGGGTCAGACAGTAGTATGATAGGTGCAGTGTAATGTGTTGTTTTACAGGGTCAGCCATAGTAGTATGATAGGTGCAGTGTAATGTGTTGTTGTACAGGGTCAGACAGTAGTATGATAGATGCAGTGTAATGTGTTGTTGTACAGGGTCAGACAGTAGTATGATAGGTGCAGTGTAATGTGTTGTTGTACAGGGTCAGACAGTAGTATGATAGGTGCAGTGTAATGTGTTGTTATACAGGGTCAGACAGTAGTATGATAGATGTTGTTTTACAGGGTCAGCCATAGTAGTATGATAGGTGCAGTGTAATGTGTTGTTGTACAGGGTCAGACAGTAGTATGATAGGTGCAGTGTAATGTGTTGTTGTACAGGGTCAGACAGTAGTATGATAGGTGCAGTGTAATGTGTTGTTGTACAGGGTCAGACAGTAGTATGATAGGTGCAGTGTAATGTGTTGTTGTACAGGGTCAGACAGTAGTATGATAGGTGTTGTTTTACAGGGTCAGACAGTAGTATGATAGGTGCAGTGTAATGTGTTGTTGTACAGGGTCAGACAGTAGTATGATAGGTGCAGTGTAATGTGTTGTTGTACAGGGTCAGCCATAGTAGTATGATAGGTGCAGTGTAATGTGTTGTTGTACAGGGTCAGACAGTAGTATGATAGATGCAGTGTAATGTGTTGTTGTACAGGGTCAGCCATAGTAGTATGATAGGTGCAGTGTAATGTGTTGTTGTACAGGGTCAGACAGTAGTATGATAGATGCAGTGTAATGTGTTGTTGTACAGGGTCAGCCATAGTAGTATGATAGGTGCAGTGTAATGTGTTGTTGTACAGGGTCAGACAGTAGTATGATAGATGCAGTGTAATGTGTTGTTTTACAGGGTCAGCCATAGTAGTATGATAGGTGCAGTGTAATGTGTTGTTGTACAGGGTCAGACAGTAGTATGATAGGTGCAGTGTAATGTGTTGTTATACAGGGTCAGACAGTAGTATGATAGGTGCAGTGTAATGTGTTGTTGTACAGGGTCAGACAGTAGTATGATAGGTGCAGTGTAATGTGTTGTTTTACAGGGTCAGACAGTAGTATGATAGATGCAGTGTAATGTGTTGTTGTACAGGGTCAGACAGTAGTATGATAGATGCAGTGTAATGTGTTGTTGTACAGGGTCAGACAGTAGTATGATAGGTGCAGTGTAATGTGTTGTTTTACAGGGTCAGACAGTAGTATGATAGGTGCAGTGTAATGTGTTGTTTTACAGGGTCAGACAGTAGTATGATAGGTGCAGTGTAATGTGTTGTTGTACAGGGTCAGACAGTAGTATGATAGGTGCAGTGTAATGTGTTGTTGTACAGGGTCAGACAGTAGTATGATAGGTGCAGTGTAATGTGTTGTTGTACAGGGTCAGACAGTAGTATGATAGGTGCAGTGTAATGTGTTGTTGTACAGGGTCAGCCATAGTAGTATGATAGGTGCAGTGTAATGTGTTGTTGTACAGGGTCAGACAGTAGTATGATAGGTGCAGTGTAATGTGTTGTTGTACAGGGTCAGACAGTAGTAGTATGATAGGTGCAGTGTAATGTGTTGTTGTACAGGGTCAGACAGTAGTATGATAGGTGCAGTGTAATGTGTTGTTGTACAGGGTCAGCCATAGTAGTATGATAGGTGCAGTGTAATGTGTTGTTGTACAGGGTCAGACAGTAGTATGATAGGTGCAGTGTAATGTGTTGTTGTACAGGGTCAGACAGTAGTATGATAGGTGCAGTGTAATGTGTTGTTGTACAGGGTCAGACAGTAGTATGATAGGTGCAGTGTAATGTGTTGTTGTACAGGGTCAGACAGTAGTATGATAGATGCAGTGTAATGTGTTGTTATACAGGGTCAGACAGTAGTATGATAGGTGCAGTGTAATGTGTTGTTATACAGGGTGAGACAGTAGTATGATAGGTGCAGTGTAATGTGTTGTTATACAGGGTCAGACAGTAGTATGATAGGTGCAGTGTAATGTGTTGTTGTACAGGGTCAGACAGTAGTATGATAGGTGCAGTGTAATGTGTTGTTATACAGGGTCAGACAGTAGTATGATAGGTGTTGTTGTACAGGGTCAGACAGTAGTAGTATGATAGGTGCAGTGTAATGTGTTGTTGTACAGGGTCAGACAGTAGTATGATAGGTGCAGTGTAATGTGTTGTTTTACAGGGTCAGACAGTAGTATGATAGGTGCAGTGTAATGTGTTGTTATACAGGGTCAGACAGTAGTATGATAGGTGCAGTGTAATGTGTTGTTATACAGGGTCAGACAGTAGTATGATAGGTGCAGTGTAATGTGTTGTTGTACAGGGTCAGACAGTAGTATGATAGGTGCAGTGTAATGTGTTGTTGTACAGGGTCAGCCATAGTAGTATGATAGGTGCAGTGTAATGTGTTGTTATACAGGGTCAGCCATAGTAGTATGATAGGTGCAGTGTAATGTGTTGTTGTACAGGGTCAGACAGTAGTATGATAGGTGCAGTGTAATGTGTTGTTGTACAGGGTCAGACAGTAGTATGATAGATGCAGTGTAATGTGTTGTTGTACAGGGTCAGACAGTAGTATGATAGGTGCAGTATAATGTGTTGTTATACAGGGTCAGACAGTAGTATGATAGGTGCAGTGTAATGTGTTGTTGTACAGGGTCAGCCAGTAGTATGATAGGTGCAGTGTAATGTGTTGTTGTACAGGGTCAGACAGTAGTATGATAGGTGCAGTGTAATGTGTTGTTGTACAGGGTCAGACAGTAGTATGATAGGTGCAGTGTAATGTGTTGTTGTACAGGGTCAGACAGTAGTATGATAGGTGCAGTGTAATGTGTTGTTGTACAGGGTCAGACAGTAGTATGATAGGTGCAGTGTAATGTGTTGTTGTACAGGGTCAGACAGTAGTATGATAGGTGCAGTGTAATGTGTTGTTGTACAGGGTCAGCCAGTAGTATGATAGGTGCAGTGTAATGTGTTGTTGTACAGGGTCAGACAGTAGTATGATAGGTGCAGTGTAATGTGTTGTTATACAGGGTCAGACAGTAGTATGATAGGTGCAGTGTAATGTGTTGTTGTACAGGGTCAGACAGTAGTATGATAGGTGCAGTGTAATGTGTTGTTATACAGGGTCAGACAGTAGTATGATAGGTGCAGTGTAATGTGTTGTTGTACAGGGTCAGCCATAGTAGTATGATAGGTGCAGTGTAATGTGTTGTTGTACAGGGTCAGACAGTAGTATGATAGGTGCAGTGTAATGTGTTGTTATACATGGTCAGACAGTAGTATGATAGGTGCAGTGTAATGTGTTGTTGTACAGGGTCAGACAGTAGTATGATAGGTGCAGTGTAATGTGTTGTTGTACAGGGTCAGACAGTAGTATGATAGGTGCAGTGTAATGTGTTGTTGTACAGGGTCAGACAGTAGTATGATAGGTGCAGTGTAATGTGTTGTTGTACAGGGTCAGACAGTAGTATGATAGGTGCAGTGTAATGTGTTGTTGTACAGGGTCAGACAGTAGTATGATAGGTGCAGTGTAATGTGTTGTTGTACAGGGTCAGACAGTAGTATGATAGGTGCAGTGTAATGTGTTGTTGTACAGGGTCAGACAGTAGTATGATAGGTGCAGTGTAATGTGTTGTTGTACAGGGTCAGACAGTAGTATGATAGGTGCAGTGTAATGTGTTGTTGTACAGGGTCAGCCATAGTAGTATGATAGGTGCAGTGTAATGTGTTGTTGTACAGGGTCAGACAGTAGTATGATAGGTGCAGTGTAATGTGTTGTTGTACAGGGTCAGACAGTAGTATGATAGGTGCAGTGTAATGTGTTGTTGTACAGGGTCAGACAGTAGTATGATAGGTGCAGTGTAATGTGTTGTTGTACAGGGTCAGACAGTAGTATGATAGGTGCAGTGTAATGTGTTGTTGTACAGGGTCAGACAGTAGTATGATAGGTGCAGTGTAATGTGTTGTTATACAGGGTCAGACAGTAGTATGATAGGTGCAGTGTAATGTGTTGTTGTACAGGGTCAGACAGTAGTATGATAGGTGCAGTGTAATGTGTTGTTGTACAGGGTCAGACAGTAGTATGATAGGTGCAGTGTAATGTGTTGTTGTACAGGGTCAGACAGTAGTATGATAGGTGCAGTGTAATGTGTTGTTGTACAGGGTCAGACAGTAGTATGATAGGTGCAGTGTAATGTGTTGTTGTACAGGGTCAGACAGTAGTATGATAGGTGCAGTGTAATGTGTTGTTGTACAGGGTCAGACAGTAGTATGATAGGTGCAGTGTAATGTGTTGTTGTACAGGGTCAGCCATAGTAGTATGATAGGTGCAGTGTAATGTGTTGTTGTACAGGGTCAGACAGTAGTATGATAGGTGCAGTGTAATGTGTTGTTGTACAGGGTCAGACAGTAGTATGATAGGTGCAGTGTAATGTGTTGTTGTACAGGGTCAGCCATAGTAGTATGATAGGTGCAGTGTAATGTGTTGTTGTACAGGGTCAGACAGTAGTATGGTGACCCTGGTTTGTTATCCCTTTCCCTTAGTCTGCCTCCTGTCTCTCCTATCACCATGGTTGCACCTTCCTGAAAACAATGACTCCATACTTTGCTGAAACCTGTTCTGCCAGTTCATGTCCTTCAAGACTAGAATGTTCCATTGTGGTTACCCAAAAAGATGACAAGATAGTTCACACATTCATCATCCAGGGTTATTATCTAACACATATATGTACAATTTATGGTTCAATAACATGAGAATATTTTTCTGCAGTGAGAATGTAATGCAAGTCAAGGTGTCCTTGGAGGAATGTCATCAAGATCTGTTACCAGCATTGTTAAATGAATTGTTATAATTGAGAAAAAAATACATAAAATGTTTTATTATTAATAATGACATAATAAAGGTGATTTAATAATGACATAATAAAGGTGATTTAATAATGACATAATAAAGGTGATTTAATAATGACATAATAAAGGTGATTTAATAATGACATAATAAAGGTGATTAAATAATGACATAATTAAAGGTGATTTAATAATGACATATTAAAGGTGATTTAATAATGACATATTAAAGGTGATTTAATAATGACATAATAAAGGTGATCTAATAATGACATAATTAAGGTGCTGTACGAATGACATAATAAAGGTGCTGTACGAATTACATAATAAAGGTGCTGTACGAATGACATAATAAAGGTGATTTAATAATGACATAAAGGTGCTGTAAGAATGACATAATAAAGGTGATTTAACAATGACATAATTAAGGTGATTTAATAATGACATAATAAAGGTGATTTAATAATGACATAATAAAGGTGATTTAATAATGACATAATAAAGGTGATTTAATAATGACATAATAAAGGTGATTTAATAATGACATAATAAAGGTGATTTAATAATGACATAATAAAGGTGATTTAATAATGACATAATAAAGGTGATTTAATAATGACATAATATTGTCTACTATAGAAAATGACAACTTACTAGGGTCAGGACGTGACAATCCAACTATAATTGAGTTGAGCTCGAAGCCAAGTAGCAGAATTGACCTTCTCCTCGATAGCTACAGTAATTACAAACAGACTGCATCAGTATGGAAGTTGATAAACCATTTTGTCGCAAATCAACATTTATAAATAGATACAAATGCTGTAAGAATGACATAATAAAGGTGCTGTAAGAATGACATAATAAAGGTGATTTAATAATGACATAAAGGTGCTGTAAGAATGACATAATAAAGGTGATTTAACAATGACATAATTAAGGTGATTTAATAATGACATAATAAAGGTGATTTAATAATGACATAATAAAGGTGATTTAATAATGACATAATAAAGGTGATTTAATAATGACATAATTAAGGTGATTTAATAATGACATAATAAAGGTGATTTAATAATGACATAATAAAGGTGATTTAATAATGACATAATAAAGGTGATTTAATAATGACATAATAAAGGTGATTTAATAATGACATAATAAAGGTGATTTAATAATGACATAATAAAGGTGATTTAATAATGACATAATAAAGGTGATTTAATAATGACATAATTAAAGGTGATTTAATAATGACATATTAAAGGTGATTTAATAATGACATATTAAAGGTGATTTAATAATGACATAATAAAGGTGATCTAATAATGACATAATTAAGGTGCTGTACGAATGACATAATAAAGGTGCTGTACGAATGACATAATAAAGGTGCTGTACGAATGACATAATAAAGGTGATTTAATAATGACATAATAAAGGTGATTTAATAATGACATAATAAAGGTGATTTAATAATGACATATTAAAGGTGATTTAATAATGACATATTAAAGGTGATTTAATAATGACATAATAAAGGTGATCTAATAATGACATAATTAAGGTGCTGTACGAATGACATAATAAAGGTGCTGTACGAATGACATAATAAAGGTGATTTAATAATGACATAATTAAGGTGATTTAATAATGACATAATAAAGGTGATTTAATAATGACATAATTAAAGGTGATTTAATAATGACATAATAAAGGTGATTTAATAATGACATAATTAAAGGTGATTTAATAATGACATAATAAAGGTGATTTAATAATGACATAATAAAGGTGATTTAATAATGACATAATTAAAGGTGATTTAATAATGACATAATAAAGGTGATTTAATAATGACATAATAAAGGTGATTTAATAATGACATAATAAAGGTGATTTAATAATGACATAAAGGGGATTTAAGCGTTTACAAAGTGAACCTATATGACTATCACAGTTTAATACATTTACAGAGTGATCCTCTATCACAGTTTAATACATTTACAGAGTGATTCTCTATCACAGTTTAATACATTTACAGAGTGATCCTCTATCACAGTTTAATACATTTACAGAGTGATCCTCTATCACAGTTTAATACATTTACAGAGTGATCCTCTATCACAGTTTAATACATTTACAGAGTGATCCTCTATCACAGTTTAATACATTTACAAAGTGACCCTCTATCACAGTTTAATACATTTACAGAGTGATCCTCTATAACAGTTTAATACATTTACAGAGTGAACCTCTATCACAGTTTAATACATTTACAGGTCTTTCTTGGGGTCAGGTATTAATGTAGTCAGAGCTTGAGTCAAACTGGGAGGGAGAGCATTATTTACAATGCTTTCAGAAAATACCTCCAACAGAAAAGATACCAACTGTTGAGAAACAGTTGTGTTAAACTCAGCAGATACACCATCAGTCCCAGGAGACCTCCAACAGAAAAGGGACCAACTGGTGAGAAACAATTCTGTTAAACTCAGTAGATACACCATCAGTCCCAGGAGACCTCCAACAGAAACAGTTCTGTTAAACTCAGTAGATACACCATCAGTCCCAGGAGACCTCCAACAGAAACAGTTGTGTTAAACTCAGCAGATACACCATCAGTCCCAGGAGACCTCCAACAGAAACAGTTGTGTTAAACTCAGCAGATACACCATCAGTCCCAGGAGACCTCCAACAGAAACAGTTGTGTTAAACTCAGCAGATACACCATCAGTCCCAGGAGACCTCCAACAGAAACAGTTGTGTTAAACTCAGCAGATACACCATCAGTCCCAGGAGACCTCCAACAGAAACAGTTCTGTTAAACTCAGCAGATACACCATCAGTCCCAGGAGACCTCCAACAGAAACAGTTGTGTTAAACTCAGCAGATACACCATCAGTCCCAGGAGACCTCCAACAGAAACAGTTCTGTTAAACTCAGCAGATACACCATCAGTCCCAGGAGACCTCCAACAGAAACAGTTCTGTTAAACTCAGCAGATACACCATCAGTCCCAGGAGACCTCCAACAGAAACAGTCCTGTTAAACTCAGCAGATACACCATCAGTCCCAGGAGACCTCCAACAGAAACAGTTCTGTTAAACTCAGCAGATACACCATCAGTCCCAGGAGACCTCCAACAGAAACAGTTCTGTTAAACTCAGCAGATACACCATCAGTCCCAGGAGACCTCCAACAGAAACAGTTCTGTTAAACTCAGCAGATACACCATCAGTCCCAGGAGACCTCCAACAGAAACAGTCCTGTTAAACTCAGCAGATACACCATCAGTCCCAGGAGACCTCCAACAGAAACAGTCCTGTTAAACTCAGCAGATACACCATCAGTCCCAGGAGACCTCCAACAGAAACAGTTGTGTTAAACTCAGCAGATACACCATCAGTCCCAGGAGACCTCCAACAGAAACAGTTGTGTTAAACTCAGCAGATACACCATCAGTCCCAGGAGACCTCCAACAGAAACAGTTGTGTTAAACTCAGCAGATACACCATCAGTCCCAGGAGACCTCCAACAGAAACAGTTGTGTTAAACTCAGCAGATACACCATCAGTCCCAGGAGACCTCCAACAGAAACAGTTGTGTTAAACTCAGCAGATACACCATCAGTCCCAGGAGTCCTCCAACAGAAACAGTTCTGTTAAACTCAGCAGATACACCATCAGTCCCAGGAGACCTCCAACAGAAACAGTTGTGTTAAACTCAGCAGATACTCCATCAGTCCCAGGAGACGTATTATGTTTAAGTTGTTCAATAGAATAAATGATGTGTTCAACTATAGTAGGGTCGTCACACTGTTCCCTGTCAGCCTCACCAACTGATTTCACATCCCCCAGACAATCAAAACAAAGAGTTGAGGACACCTCACAATACTGTAGAAGTTGAACTAAAGATGGAGATTAATGTGGGATCATCTGTGATGAGACCAGTCATATTTCATTGCTGAATTGTATTATTTTTAGAGTGCTATTTTTCTAACCTGAAAAGAAAAACTGGTTTAATTTTGTCCACCCTCCTCTAGCCATTTCTACCTACATCTGACAAAGGTTCCGTCTGCTTTCAGTCTATAAATATCATCCAACTGGTGTTGTAGATCAAACAGAACAGATTTATCCTCCTCTGAAACACTTTCAACAGGCTTTTGAACAAGACAGGTGATCTTTGCAATTACACCTACTTCAGCTCTCCTGGTCTTGGCAACAATACTCCCATGTTTACTTGCATATTTTCCAACCTCATATTTTAAAAGCTCCCAGTTATTACTGTATGAATTGTTATTTATAGCTTTGTTCCAGAAGTGTGTAATTACATTGTTTATCTCCATCTGGACCAACTCATGTTTTAATAGAGATATTAATCTTCCAATAGGATGCTCTGCCAGGGCCATTATCAGAGATAAACAGTGTAATGTCAATATAAACAGCTCTATTGTCAGTAAGGGCCATTATCAGAGATAAACAGTGTAATGTCAATATAAACAGCTCTATGATCAGTAAGGGCCATTATCAGAGATAAACAGTGTAATGTCAATATAAACAGCTCTATGATCAGTAAGGGACATTATCAGAGATAAACAGTGTAATGTCAATATAAACAGCTCTATGATCAGTAAGGGCCATTATCAGAGATAAACAGTGTAATGTCAATATAAACAGCTCTATGATCAGTAAGGGCCATTATCAGAGATAAACAGTGTATGTCAATATAAACAGCTCTATGATCAGTAAGGGCCATTATCAGAGATAAACAGTGTAATGTCAATATAAACAGCTCTAAGATCAGTAAGGGCCATTATCAGAGATAAATAGTGTAATGTCAATATAAACAGCTCTATGGTCAGTAAGGGCCATTATCAGAGATAAACAGTGTAATGTCAATATAAACAGCTCTATGATCAGTAAGGGCCATTATCAGAGATAAACAGTGTATGTCAATATAAACAGCTCTATGATCAGTAAGGGCCATTATCAGAGATAAACAGTGTAATGTCAATATAAACAGCTCTATGATCAGTAAGGGCCATTATCAGAGATAAACAGTGTAATGTCAATATAAACAGCTCTATGATCAGTAAGGGCCATTATCAGAGATAAACAGTGTAATGTCAATATAAACAGCTCTATGATCAGTAAGGGGAGTGACCAGGATGTTAACAGAAATAGCCTGTTTATCAAAACATTGAGACACCAACCAAAGATCTGTGGTGATTGTCTGGACCGGGTCTAGTTACTCCAAGTGGAAGACTAGTCATTAGGAAACTTTACTCTCCAAATATCTATAATATCAAACCTTTCCACAAACTGCCTCAAAGTGATAATATCCACACCTACTATAAGTAAAGCATTAGGGTACTTGGTTAGCCAATGGAGAATACGCTTTTCCAAAGATTCAAGTCACTGATCATTTTCAAGTTTGGAATTGAACCAATAAATGTTGGTTATAATGATGTTGTTACAGTTGATGACAAGACACCATTGAAATGATTCATTAGAGTGGTAACTCCAGCAGAGAGTTCAGAACCATGAGAGAGACAGAAATCATTGAACTGATTCATTAGAGTGGTGACTCCATCAGAGAGTTCAGAACCATGAGAGAGACAGAAACCATTGAACTGATTCATTAGAGTGGTGACTCCATCAGAGAGTACAGAACCATGAGAGAGACAGAAACCATTGAAATGATTCATTAGAGTGGTGACTCCATCAGAGAGTACAGAACCAAGAGAGAGACAGAAACCATTGAAATGATTAATTAGAGTGATAACTCCATCAGAGAGTACAGAACCATGAGAGACAGAAATCATTTCCCCACTGACATCTGCAGAAGTTGACGTAAATCTGTTTTAAGCTGTTTGACAATATAATAATAAGGCATTTAGGCGCTTTACATGATTTCTTAACCCCCTAGCATTGAGTGAAACTATAGACAACAACAAAGTGGAATATAGAACAGGAAGTACTACGAGATAAACAACAATTACAAACTCCAGTAAAACTGAGAAGAAACCAGAGCTGGACAGCATATAGATTTAAATGATTGTTATGCTGACACTATTCTCACTCAAAGATAACTGCCAGCCCAAGAAACAAAGCGCTCACTGCCTTTACTGCAGATATTGTCACGTCCTGACCAGCAGAGGGAGTAATTGTATTAGTTTTGGTCAGGGCGTGGCAGAGGTCTTTGTGTTTTGGTATGTGTGTCTACATTCTGTCTAGCTTTGGTTTTCTATGTATAGTTAATTGGGGTGGGACTCCCAATTGAAGGCAGGTGTGTTGAGTTGCCTTTGATTGGGAGTCCTATATTAGTAGGGTGTGTTTGTCTGTGTGTTTGTGGGTAATTGTTTGTGAGCCTGCTACACTGTTGCCGTCGTGAGTAATGTTTATTGTTTTTTCCCCTGTGGCTTTTCTCATGTTTGATTAAAAAGATGAGTATCCACATTCCCGCTGCGCCTTGGTCTTCTCTCCACTACGACACATGTGACAGATATAAATAGCAAAAAGTGAGAAACTTGAAAAATAATAATAAATATGCATTACTCCAGTAGTCAGGTGCAGATAGAAGTAAAGGTATATCACCTTAGAGCCGGGAGTGAGATCTGCTCCCATCAGAGGTAGATATCTAGGTAGCCTATGTTAACCATCAGTCACAGCCAGGAGTGAGATCTGCTCCCATCAGAGGTAGATATCTAGGTATGTTGACCATCAGTCACAGCCAGGAGTGAGATCTGTTCCCATCAGAGGTAGATATCTAGGTAACCTATGTTAACCATCAGTCACAGCCAGGAGTGAGATCTGTTCCCATCAGAGGTAGATATCTAGGTAGACTATGTTGACCATCAGTCACAGCCAGGAGTGAGATCTGTTCCCATCAGAGGTAGATATCTAGGTATGTTGACCATCAGTCACAGCCAGGAGTGAGATCTGCTCCCATCAGAGGTAGATATCTAGGTAGACTATGTTGACCATCAGTCACAGCCAGGAGTGAGATCTGCTCCCATCAGAGGTAGATATCTAGGTAGACTATGTTGACTATCAGTCACAGCCAGGAGTGAGATCTGCTCCCATCAGAGGTAGATATCTAGGTATGTTGACCATCAGTCACAGCCAGGAGTGAGATCTGCTCCCATCAGAGGTAGATATCTAGGTAGACTATGTTGACTATCAGTCACAGCCAGGAGTGAGATCTGCTCCCATCAGAGGTAGATATCTAGGTATGTTGACCATCAGTCACAGCCAGGAGTGAGATCTGCTCCCATCAGAGGTAGATATCTAGGTATGTTGACCATCAGTCACAGCCAGGAGTGAGATCTGCTCCCATCAGAGGTAGATATCTAGGTATGTTGACCATCAGTCACAGCCAGGAGTGAGATCTGCTCCCATCAGAGGTAGATATCTAGGTATGTTGACCATCAGTCACAGCCAGGAGTGAGATCTGCTCCCACCAGAGGTAGATATCTAGGTAGACTATGTTGACCATCAGTCACAGCCAGGAGTGAGATCTGCTCCCATCAGAGGTAGATATCTAGGTATGTTAACCATCAGCCACAGCCAGGAGTGAGATCTGCTCCCATCAGAGGTAGATATCTAGGTAGACTATGTTGACCATCAGTCACAGCCAGGAGTGAGATCTGCTCACATCAGAGGTAGATATCTAGGTAACCTATGTTGACCATCAGTCACAGCCAGGAGTGAGATCTGCTCCCATCAGAGGTAGATATCTAGGTAGACTATGTTGACCATCAGTCACAGCCAGGAGTGAGATCTGTTCCCATCAGAGGTAGATATCTAGGTAGACTATGTTGACCATCAGTCACAGCCAGGAGTGAGATCTGCTCCCACCAGAGGTAGATATCTAGGTAGACTATGTTGACCATCAGTCACAGCCAGGAGTGAGATCTGTTCCCATCAGAGGTAGATATCTAGGTAGACTATGTTGACCATCAGTCACAGCCAGGAGTGAGATCTGCTCCCACCAGAGGTAGATATCTAGGTAGACTATGTTGACCATCAGTCACAGCCAGGAGTGAGATCTGTTCCCATCAGAGGTAGATATCTAGGTAGACTATGTTGACCATCAGTCACAGCCAGGAGTGAGATCTGCTCCCATCAGAGGTAGATATCTAGGTAGACTATGTTGACCATCAGTCACAGCCAGGAGTGAGATCTGCTCCCACCAGAGGTAGATATCTAGGTAGACTATGTTGACCATCAGTCACAGCCAGGAGTGAGATCTGTTCCCATCAGAGGTAGATATCTAGGTAGACTATGTTGACCATCAGTCACAGCCAGGAGTGAGATCTGCTCCCATCAGAGGTAGATATCTAGGTAGACTATGTTGACCATCAGTCACAGCCAGGAGTGAGATCTGCTCCCATCAGAGGTAGATATCTAGGTATGTTAACCATCAGTCACAGCCAGGAGTGAGATCTGCTCTCATCAGAGGTAGATATCTAGGTAGACTATGTTGACCATCAGTCACAGCCAGGAGTGAGATCTGCTCCCATCAGAGGTAGATATCTAGGTAGACTATGTTGACCATCAGTCACAGTCTATGGCAGTAGTCAAGGAGGAAGGCTGAGGCTGAGGAAGACGGAGCCCCGCCCACATTCCAGCGACTGATGAACAGAGTGCTTCGACCCCACCAGCAGTACACAGCGGCCTATCTGGATGATATCATCATCCACAGCCAAGGTTGGGACGAGCACCTGACGCACCTCCAGGCGGTGCTGGACGCGCTCAGACAACCCGGGTTCACCGCGAACCCCAAGAAATGCAAACTAGGTTTCGAGGAGGTGGAGTACCTGGGGTATTTGATCTGACGGGGGAACGTCAAGCCCCAGGAGAGGAAGGTTCACGCGGTACGTGACTGGCCCATTCCACACACCAAGACACAGGTCAAGTCCTTCCTGGGACTGGCAGGATACTATAGCCGGTTTATCCCCAACTTTGAGGCTATAGCTTCCCCCCTCACCAATCAAACCAGGGCCCGCCTCTAGAAAACAGTGAAATGGACGGACGAGACCGAAGCGGCGTTCAGCCGTCTGAAGGAAGCGCTGTGTTCCCATCCGATTCTCGTAATGCCCGATTTCCAGGTGCCGATGGGGGTCCAGACGGATGCGTGTGATACGGGACTAGGGGCCGTTCTGTCCCAGATACACGATGGGGAGGAGCACCCCATCATGTAAAAAAAGTACTCTATTGTTGAGAAAGAGTGTCTAGCGGTGAACTGGGTGCTAGACACTCTCAAGTATTACCTGCTAGGTACCCACTTCACACTGGTCACGGACCATGCTCCCCAGGTCTGGATGGCCAGGGGAAAGGACACTAACGATCGGGTCACCAGGTGGTTCTTGTCCCTTCAATGCTTCTCTTTTTCTGTTGTACACAGGTCAGGGGCAAAGCATGGAAATGCGGATGCCCTATCGAGAAGGGAGACATACGTCGCACTGACGACAGTCCCCTCCTCGACAGAGCTTGGGGGGTGGGGGCGTACAGCAGGTCAGCCACCAGGGGGAGACTCGTCGAGGCCTTGTAACAGACGGAGTATACATCACGATGGCTGCATCTGCTGGACGTGCCAGGTCTCGACGGGTTCTCCAGCCAGGACTAATTAGGGTTGATTGGGAGTTTGGGAGTAATCAAGGGCTGATTGCTCACCAGCTGTGCAAGGCCCATAAAGCTGCCAGAAGGGCAGCACACAGAGAGATTGGGGGGAAGAAAGGACTCTCGTATAGTTGGGGACAGTTGCAGAGGTATCAGGAGGGAGTTCAGTTTTTGTGCCCGACAGGATACAGCAAGACTCAGAGCCCAGAAGATGGTATCCTGGAGAGGGTCTCATGGGGGAGACTCTGAGCCCAGAAGATGGTATCCTGGAGAGGGTCTCATGGGGGAGACTCTGAGCCCAGAAGATGGTATCCTGGAGAGGGTCTCATGGGGGAGACTCTGAGCCCAGAAGATGGTATCCTGGAGAGGGTCTCATGGGGGAGACTCAGAGCCCAGAAGATGGTATCCTGGAGAGGGTCTCATGGGGGAGACTCTGAGCCCAGAAGATGGTATCCTGGAGAGGGTCTCATGGGGGAGACTCAGAGCCCAGAAGATAGTATCCTGGAGAGGGTCTCATGGGGGAGACTCTGAGCCCAGAAGATGGTATCCTGGAGAGGGTCTCATGGGGGAGACTCTGAGCCCAGAAGATGGTATCCTGGAGAGGGTCTCATGGGGGAGACTCTGAGCCCAGAAGATGGTATCCTGGAGAGGGTCTCATGGGGGAGACCTATCCTTTTCTTTTTGATTCATTATTTAAATAAACACCCGTGACACCGAGCTAATCCTACTCTGTCCATGTCTGATCTGTGTAAACGTCTTGACCAAACCCCCTGGTCTGTCACAACAGCTAGAGACAATACTGTTAATATATATATCAGAACAAATATCAGCAGGAATGGTTATACAGCTAGAGACACAATACTGTTAAAATATATATCAGAACAAATATCAGCAGGAATGGTTAAACAGCTAGAGGCATAATACTGTTGAAATATATATATATAAGTATATTATGTAAACCAGGTATTGCAGGTAAAAACAATTGTAATTAACCACATATACAATCACTCACCTGAGCCGCATCAACCCCTCCTGGGACCACCCCACCCCTTCCTGGGACCACCCCATCCCCCCCTCCAACCCCTCCTGGGACCACCCCACCCCTTCCTGGGACCACCCCATCCCCCCCTCCAACCCCTCCTGGGACCACCCCATCCCACCCTCCATCCCCTCCTGGGACCACCCCACCCCACCCTCCATCCCCTCCTGGGACCACCCCAACCCACCATCCATCCCCTCCTGGGACCACCCCACCCCACCCTCCATCCCCTCCTGGGACCACCCCAACCCACCCTCCATCCCCTCCTGGGACCACCCCAACCCACCATCCAACCCCTACTGGGACCACCCCACCCCACCCTCCATCCCCTCCTGGGACCACCCCAACCCACCCTCCATCCCCTCCTGGGACCACCCCACCCTCCATCCCCTCCTGGGACCACCCCAACCCACTGTCCAACCCCTCCTGGGACCACCCCAACCCACCATCCATCCCCTCCTGGGACCACCCCAACCCACCCTCCATCCCCTCCTGGGACCACCCCACCCCAACCCACCATCCAACCCCTCCTGGGACCACCCCAACCCCTCCTGGGACCACCCCACCCCAACCAACCCTCCATCCCCTCCTGGGACCACCCCACCCCACCCTCCATCCCCTCCTGGGACAACCCCAACCCACCCCCCAACCCCTCCTGGGACCACCCCAACCCAACCCACCCTCCAACCCCTCCTGTGACCACCCCAACCCTCCATCCATCCCCTCCTGGGACCACCCCAACCCACCCTCCATCCCCTCCTGGGACCACCCCAACCCACCATCCATCCCCTCCTGGGACCACCCCAACTCACCCAACCTGATCGCTATGAAATAAAATACAAAATCAGTAAAAAATCAGTAAGGCCACATTTGCACTAAAATTATAATGAACGTCAATCAGTTGGGTAAAAAACATGCTTGTATAGTTTCAGCTGCAGATAACCAGCTGTCAATTGTTTTATAAATTATATCTATAAAAGTGCTGATCCAATGAGGTGTGGTGGTAGACATCTTAGGTCCAACATCTGTTTAGCTGCTGTCAAACCTGACAACATTAAAGCTATTTTCTGTAATGATAGTGGTGAATTATCATTAAGTGATAACAGTTTGGGGGAACAAGGTATGATGATATCCACTACAGCAGATAAGACAGAGGGTACCTCTTTCCAAAACATGTCCCCTGGTCACTCCCAGTACATCTGATTAAAGGAGCCCAAGGCACCTTGCTTACATAGATCACACAGAGGAGAGGTTCTGATTTTCATTACATTATGTTTTCTAGGTGTGAAGGTCTTCATTACATAGACCACACAGAGGAGAGGTTCTGATTTTCACTACATGATGTTTTCTAGGTGTGAAGGTCTTCATTACATAGACCACACAGAGGAGAGGTTCTGATTTTCATTACATGATGTTTTCTAGGTGTGAAGGTGAACCCTGTGTATGAGATTACAATGTATCAGCTGGTGATGAGGATTGTTAGATGAATCCATTAAGTTCCTGATGAACTCAACTGGTGAGCCTCTTTAGCAGCTAGTTCCATGGACACACTGATTTCCATGTCCTTCACCAAGGTCAGATGACTTCCAGTCAACAGTCTCTTCTGTGTAGCTTCACTCCGTAGCCCACATACTAGTCTGTCTCTAATGATGTCATTTACAACACCATTGAACTCAGTGTTCTGATAGTTTATTTAATGCAAAAGCAAACATTGGTACTGATTCTCCCTCTTCCTGATGTCTCCTGTGTGTCACAGGCCAGCTCATAGCCTGTGGCAAAAATGAGAGGACATCAACAACCGGTATAGGCCAATTCAAAAAGTTCTTTATTATAAAACAAAACTATTAATTCTAAACAAAGAAAAAAGAATGAGGTGTGGAAATGTCATAAAGTAGGGTGTATGTAGGGTGCATGGATGCGTGAATATGTGTGTGTGAACATGACTGAGTGGAAACTAAATAAACCAACAAAGGAACAAACATAACAGGATCATACCTGGAGGAGCAGAGAGAGGGAGAGCAAGCCCAGCGAGAGAGGTTGGTGGAGCAGTTTGTTAAATACCCTGAGCCCAGGTGGCTCCAATCACACCAGCTCCAATCACTAACGACCCTCCTCTGCCTGCAGGAGGAACCGCCCCTGCACTGCAGAGGAGGAACCGTGACATGTGGAACCTGAACCTTTCAGCATTAACTAGTCGTTCTGGTGAAAAATGTCCTTTAAGTATCTCCACAATATCCCCATACATCTTATTACCTGTTCTGTCTGGCTGTAGCAGGCTGACTAGTAAATTAAATGTATTTGGTCCTATTACACTAACAACTGTAAGCACAGTGTTGTCATCATCAATGTAATTTGCAAGAACAAAATATTCAAACCGTTCTGTATATGAGCTCCACTCAATACTTTCATCAAACTGTCCATGGTTTCCAACAATTCAGACATTTTTCATTTCTCAATAGGCTCATGATTGTCACTCACTTCAGTATTGTCCTCAACCACAGCAATATTTTCCTCAGTCACATGATCATCCTTCACTTCACTCACTGACGTTTCCTCCTCAAGTTTGCTTATTTAGCAGTTTTTAATTCCAAAGTTCATCTTCACAGTTGAATAAATGTCCTTTTCTTTAATCAATATACACTGCTCAAAAAAATAAAGGGAACACTTAAACAACACAATGTAACTCCAAGTCAATCACACTTCTGTGAAATCAAACTGTCCACTTAAGAAGCAACACTGATTGTCAATAAATTTCACATGCTGTTGTGCAAATGGAATAGACAACAGGTGGAAATTATAGGCAATTAGCAAGACACCCCCAATAAAGGAGTGGTTCTGCAGGTGGTAACCACAGACCACTTCTCAGTTCCTATGCTTCCTGGCTGATGTTTTGGTCACTTTTGAATGCTGGCGGTGCTTTCACTCTAGTGGTAGCATGAGACGGAGTCTACAACCCACACAAGTGGCTCAGGTAGTGCAGCTCATCCAGGATGGCACATCAATGCGAGCTGTGGCAAGAAGGTTTGCTGTGTCTGTCAGCGTAGTGTCCAGAGCATGAAGGCGCTACCAGGAGACAGGCCAGTACATCCGGAGACATGGAGGAGGCCGTAGGAGGGAAACAACCCAGCAGCAGGACCGCTGCCTCCGCCTTTGTGCAAGGAGGAGCAGGAGGAGCACTGCCAGAGCCCTGCAAAATGACCTCCAGCAGGCCACAAATGTGCATGTGTCTGCTCAAACGGTCAGAAACAGACTCCATGAGGGTGGTATGAGGGCCCGACATCCACAGGTGGGGGTTGTGCTTACAGCCCAACACCGTGCAGGACGTTTGGCATTTGCCAGAGAACACCAAGATTGGCAAATTCGCCACTGGCGCCCTGTGCTCTTCACAGATGAAAGCAGGTTCACACTGAGCACGTGACAGACGTGACAGTCTGGAGACGCCGTGGAGAACGTTCTGCTGCCTGCAACATCCTCCAGCATGACCGGTTTGGCGGTGGGTCAGTCATGGTGTGGGGTGGCATTTCTTTGGGGGGCCGCACAGCCCTCCATGTACTCGCCAGAGGTAGCCTGACTGCCATTAGGTACCGAGATGAGATCCTCAGACCCCTTGTGAGACCATATGCTGGTGCGGTTGGCCCTGGATTCCTCCTAATGCAAGACAATGCTAGACCTCATGTGGCTGGAGTGTGTCAGCAGTTCCTGCAAGAGGAAGGCATTGATGCTATGGACTGGCCCGCCCGATCCCCAGACCTGAATCCAATTGAGCACATCTGGGACATCATGTCTCGCTCCATCCACCAACGCCACGTTGCACCACAGACTGTTCAGGAGTTGGCGGATGCTTTAGTCCAGGTCTGGGAGGAGATCCCTCAGGAGATCATCCGCCACCTCATCAGGAGCATGCCCAGGCGTTGTAGGGAGGTCATACAGGCACGTGGAGGCCACAAACACTACTGAGCCTCATTTTGACTTGTTTTAAGGACATTACATCAAAGTTGGATCAGCCTGTAGTGTGGTTTTCCACTTTAAATTTGAGTGTGACTCCAAATCCAGACCTCCATGGGTTGATAGATTGGATTTCCATTGATTATTTTTGTGTGATTTTGTTGTCAGCACATTCAACTATGTAAAGAAAAAAGTATTTAATAAGATTATTTAATTCATTCAGATCTAGGATGTGTTATTTTAGTGTTCCCTTTATTTTTTTGAGCAGTGTATATTCCTTCTTTTTAAATCAAGTTGTTTTCCAGACCTGGCATCCGTCTCGGGTTCTTTTCAGCCGTCTATGCTAACTCTCTCTCTTTGCTAGCTCCGCTATGCACTTGCCTTTGCTAGCAGTACACTGTGGTAACATTAGCCTGGACTGTACCACAGAAAATAACCATTTTAAATAGTTGTAAAAACATACTTCTTCCAGACAGAATAGTTCTTGTAGGTTCAGAATTACCCATCACCAATCTGTTGTTATGTCTGGTGGGTTTCATAACCACGTCTGTATAACAATTCAATAATGATGAGACGGGAGACAGGAATCAGTTCAACCATTTATCTGGAACGTGATCATCTCAACATATACAAACCCTCTGTCACGTCCTGACCATAGAAAGCTTTTATTTTCTATGGTAGAGTAGGTCAGGGTTTTCTAGTTGTTATTTTCTATGTGGGGTTCTAGTTTAGTTTTTCTATGTTTGGTGATTGGTGTGATTCCCAATTAGAGGCAGCTGGTAATCGTTGTCTCTAATTGGGGATCATACTTAAGTAGCTTGTTTTTCACTTGGGGGTTATGGGATATTGTTTATGTTTAGTTGCATTGTAGTCACGGTTCGTCTATTCTTTATTTGTTTTGTATTTGCATTACGTTTCACTTTATAATAAATTATGTGGAACGCTACTCACGCTGCACCTTGGTCCGATCATTCTAACGGACGTGACACCCTCTGTGCTCTGCGGCACAATTCCAATACACAGCAAATACATAATAAATAAGTAAATGGACGCTTAGCAAAACTCAGAGGACTTTAAATGTTTAGTTCTAGAAAGTAGGGCCATGGAATAGGGTCAGAAAGGTCAGTATGTTTGATAGCTGGTTACAGAGGTGACATAACAAGCATAAGGTCCATTATAACACAGTGAAGTAGAGGTGGGAGCTAAAAGCAGACATGGACAGTGAGACGGTGTGAGGAGGTCAGGGGTCAAACACTAGATTTGGACAGGTAGAAATGTCAGGGCTGGAAATAGACAGAGACACATTCTGATCATGGCTCAGACCTGACCTGAGACTCCCAAACAGAAGATGCCATAACAGTCCTGTCCAGTAGGCTGTATGGGATTTCCTTTCATCAACATCCACAACATTTAAATGAGTCTGTCAATTAAAAGTTACTTTAGAGATTTAGTGAAAGGATGGAATGACTTAGTGTTACTACCATTTAGTGAAAGGATGGAATTACTTTTATTTTTTGTATTTTTATTTTACCTTTATTTTACCAGGTAAGTTGACTGAGAACACGTTCTCATTTACAGCAACGACCTGGGGAATAGTTACAGGGCAGAGGAGGGGGATGAATGAGCCAATTGTAAGCTGGGGATGATTAGGTGGCCGTGATGGTATGAGGGCCAGATTGGGAATTTAGCCAGGACACCGGGGTTAACACCCCTACTCTTACGATAAGTGCAATGGGATCTTTAATGACCTCAGAGAGTCAGGACACCCGTTTAACGTCCCATCCGAAAGACGGCACCCTACACAAGGCAATGTCCCCAATCACTGCCCTGGGGCATTGGGATATTTTTTAGACCAGAGGAAAGAGTGCCTCCTACTGGCCCTCCAACACCACTTCCAGCAGGATCTGGTCTCCCATCCAGGGACTGACCAGGACCAACCCTGCTTAGCTTCAGAAGCAAGCCAGTAGTGGGACTTAGTGTTACTAACATCGTATCAAACATAAAACATTTACAACTGATATTTTTATTATACTGAACAAAACAATAAACCCAACATGCAACAATTTCAAAGATTTTACTGAGTTACAGTTCATATAAGAAAATCAGTTAGTTGAAATGCATTCATTAGGCCCTAATCTATGGATTTCACATGACTGGGAATACAGATATGCATCTGTTTATCAGATACCTTAATAAAACAGTAGGAGTGTGGTAACTCCATTGTGTCCTCCTCCCAGAGTGCTAAGAACCTTGGAGTGACCCTGGACAACACCCTGTCGTTCTCCACTGACATCAAGGCGGTGACCCGATCCTGTAGGTTCATGCTCTACAACATTCGCAGAGTACGACCCTGCCTCACACAGGAAGCGGCGCAGGTCCTAATCCAGGCACTTGTCATCTCCCGTCTGGATTACTGCAACTCGCTGTTGGCTGGGCTCCCTGCCTGTGCCATTAAACCCTTACAACTCATCCAGAACGCCGCAGCCCGTCTGGTGTTCAACCTTCCCAAGTTCTCTCACGTCACCCCGCTCCTCCGCTCTCTCCACTGGCTTCCAGTTGAAGCTCGCATCCGCTACAAGACCATGGTGCTTGCCTACGGAGCCGTGAGGGGAACGGCACCTCCGTACCTTCAGGCTCTGATCAGTCCCTACACCCAAACGAGGGCACTGCGCTCATCCACCTCTGGCCTGCTGGCCCCCCTACCTCTGAGGAAGCACAGTTCCCGCTCAGCCCAGTCAAAACTGTTCGCTGCTCTGGCACCCCTATGGTGGAACAAGCTCCCTCACGACACCAGGACAGCGGAGTCAATCACCACCTTCCGTAGACACCTGAAATCCCACCTTTTTAAGGAATACCTGGGATAGGGGAGAGGTCAGACTTGTCTTTTACTTGTCTCTGTTGCTCTGCAGAATATCAGCAAGAGAGGAGGACAGAATGAAATATTGTCTTCATATGTGAATGTCTCTTTACCTATGCTTAAACCACGTGAAGGGATGGCGTGATTACTGGGAAACCAATGACTTGTCTCCACAATGTCTGTGAGCAAGTCACACCCTCCTTTTCCTTATTGTGGGGAGGTTTATGGCAGTGTCTGGGACCATGGTCTCTTAGATCTCACCCTTATCCTGTGATAATATATGGCCTAGAGGCTCACTCCCTCCAGTGAGCCTGTCCAGGAGTGGGGTCAAGAGGGGGTTTGCTTGAGATGGGAGTATCTAGAGTTGACAATTGATATATGCCATTGGATGAAATAGTTCTGTTCAATATCGTACCAGGGAGGGACGGTTCTAAGGAGTTCTAAGTAACTCCTCATTTGGTAATGCGGAAATTAGCCACCACATTTGGCGACGAGGATGGGATGTGAATCTTCACTTGGTGATCGCTCCTGACGACCCAGGTAAATCGTGCACGAGGGATCCCTCTAACTTGGGATCTCAGGGAGACCACACTTCAGGAACTTAGCAGATGGACCCACCTTTGATCTGAGAGGCAGCGAGCCGAGTGGATACCACATTTCGAACTTATTTTTTTTTAAAGAAAGAGGTGAGCAAAACACACTTGAAGTCGAGTTTTTAGAAATTAGCCTCTGTTACGTGAGCTCTGAGTGTGTATTCCTTTGTGAGGGGGGCACCTTGGAGGCGTAAACAGGGCCGAGTCAGAGGAGAGCAATCTGAGAGTTTGCAGACTCAATGATACTCTGCCACTGGTCTGTTGTGGGCGACCTAGAGCCGTCCTGACACTGAATTGATCACAGTGGGGATTGGTGCGGTTTGTGGGGGTGAGGGGCCAGGGTTACTGTGTGTTCTGTGTGACACATGGTACTTGGTGAAGCCCTATTGGAATAAGGACCTAGTTCTGAGAATGTCTGTGTGACTGTCTAAGTGACCCTCAGAGGTGGTGAATTCCAATTATTTTAAATGTGCTAGCCAGGTATGCCCTGGGTTACTCTGTGTGAGTATTTTGTTAAAGTTACCACTAGGTAATCTTTGTAGGAGCGTTCTGTGTTAGCGTGAGTAGGTTTCCTCTGTATGAGTAACCTTTCAATTATGTTCTGATGTTCTGTGTGAGTATCGGGCCAATCCTGTGTGGGTGATCCCCTCTTACATCTAGACGTTCCGCTAGCGGAACACCTGCTCCAATATCCAATGATGGGCGTGGCACGAAATATAAACTCCTCTAAAATGCAAAAACGTCCATTTTTCAAACATATTACTATTTTACAGCATTTTAAAGACAAGACTCTCATTAATCTAACCACACTGTCCGATTTCAAAAAGGCTTTACAGCGAAAGCAAAACATTAGATTATGTCAGCAGAGTACCCAGCCAGAAATAATCAGACACCCATTTTTCAAGCTAGCATATAATGTCACAAAAAACAAAACCACAGCTAAATGTAGCACTAACCTTTGATGATCTTCATCAGATGACAACCCTAGGACATTATGTTATACAATGCATGCATGTTTTGTTCAATCAAGTTCATATTTATATCAAAAACCAGCTTTTTTACATTAGCATGTGACGTTCAGAACTAGCATACCCCCCGCAAACCTCCGGTGAATTTACTAAATTACTCACAAAAAACATAACAATTATTTTAAGAATTATAGATACAGAACTCCTCTATGCACTCGATATGTCCGATTTTAAAATAGCTTTTCGGTGAAAGCACATTTTGCAATATTCTAAGTAGATAGCCCAGCATCACAGGGCTAGCTATTTAGACACCCACCAAGTTTAGCCTTCACCAAAATCAGATTTACTATTAGAAAAGTTTGATTACCTTTCCTGTTCTTCGTCAGAATGCACTCCCAGGACTTCTACTTCAATAACAAATGTTGGTTTGGTCCAAAATAATCCATAGTTATATCCAAAAAGCGGCGTTTTGTTCGTGCGTTCAAGACACTATCCGAAGTGTAAATAAGGGTCACGAGCATGGCGCATTTCGTGACAAAAGATTTCTAAATATTTCATTACCGTACTTCGAAGCATGTCAACCACTGTTTAAAATCTATTTTTATGCAATTTTTCTCGTAAAAAAACGATAATATTCCGACCGGGAAAGCGTGTATACATACAAAGAGAGAGAAAATAAAAGCATGGGATCCCCTCGTGCACGAGCCTGAGTCTCATAGTACTGTTACTGGCCACTATCCAAACGCGCTAATGTTTTTCAGCCAGAGCCTGCAAAGCCACGATTCAGCTTTTTGCCGCCTTCTGAGATCCCATGGGAGCCGTAGGAAGTGTCACGTAACAGCAGAGATCCCCTGTAATGGATAGAGATAATCAAGAATGGCAAGAAATGGTCAGACAGGGTACTTCCTGTACAGAATCTTCTCAGGTTTTGGCCTGCCAAATGAGTTCTGTTATACTCACAGACACCATTCAAACAGTTTTAGAAACTTTGGAGTGTTTTCTATCCAAAGCTAATAATTACATGCATATTCTAGTTTCTGGGCAGGACTAATAATCAGATTAAATCGGGTACGTTTTTTATCCAGCCGTGAAAATACTGCCCCCTAGCCATAACAGGTTAAAGTTCTGTGTGAGTACCTAAAAGTTTCTAATGTTTTATATGGATTCTGTGAAAATATGATAAATTGTATGTGTGTGTATAATCGATTACTAGAGATTTGATAAAGTAATGGTGAGAATATAATTAGATACAATTTAAACCATCCATTCGTAGACGTACGTGGGTTTTGAGTTGGTATCTTTAATGGATAATTTGATATAGATTAGGTTTTAAGCATTATTAAACTGTCTACAATGTTTGGGAAATTGTGCTCTAGAAACTGATTGGAGTGTGTCCACTTTTGGTTATCTTACCCTAACGATGTAACTATAAATGCTTATTGTATTATCCCCATCTGGGTACAACAGTTGAAATAAAAATGCCCTTAAGGTCTGAAACTGTTTTATTTTTCCTCCCAGTATGAGAGGAGTTGTTGGATTTATTGAATAAACCGTTTTCCATAAAGTTAGTGCAAATTAAGATGGAATCTCGACGTAATTTATAAAGTCGTACAAAGCCTAGGGTATCCATCAAACTAATTATCATTGGCTGATTTTAATATGATGAAGTAAAGTCATTGAAATACGATGAGAAAACATCTACTTTTATTAAAAGGCGCAAGATCTGTTTCCTAGTCTATGAATGTTGATTTTACTCTTTGACTGCTAATTTATTCATTTGGCATGTGAGAATCATCGCTGGTGTAAATCTTGGATTTTTTAAGAGGGCTATTTTCTGGGAATTGTCTCGGTAATACGTGCCTGATTTTACGACTACAGACAATTGTGAATGGGTTTATTTGCTGGGAGTCTAGCATTGGTGGTACAGGGGTAGAATTGTCGCCTGCCACGCAGGAGGCCAGGGTTATCCTAGCCCATCCACCAGGGGACTGATTATAATTCTACTATTGATATGTTTTGCCTGGAGAGATACGGTTGCTAGCGTTTGCTTAAGATATAAATGTAACGTTTTGATAGCTTGATTAGTTTAAATTGAAAGGCTAACTAATTAGAAAATAATAGCGAGGGAATGTTGATATGATACGTTGTCTGTTGCTGGAACTGACATACAGAGAAAGAGTTGAATGATGTTATTTTTATAAGTATGGCGATTTACATGTTACTTTTAAAGTCTTGGATATTTCATAAGTGTGAAGCTGAAAGAGAAGAGGAAGTTGTAAAGTTTGGTTTTAATCTTACTATAGAGGTAAGGCAGAACGTTGGTTGAGTAGTGGGTTATATTTTTGCTTACGGGTAAAACAAAAGATGAGAAGAGAATTGGTTATGTGCGCTGAGCTATGCTTGGGCTATGTTTGGCTGGAAGGAAACATTTGGTGATGTGAAGCTGGTTATTGATTCTTGGTTTGAATGTTTAGGTAACACCAGTGAATTAGAAAAGGAAGTTTATGTATTTAAACATTATACTCTGTTTCCATTACGTGGAACAATGTCAGGACAGTACAGTGAATTGCAGGTTGAGTTAGTTTTATTTTACAGGGACAGGGCAAATTCATCACAGTTGTGCGTGTGCTTGGCCGGTATGCGCGTTCCTGTAAGACGTAGAGTCGCAAGATAGCGCGAGGACGAGCTTTGTGAAGGGGTGAGTGTAACCGATGTGAAATGGCTAGTTAGTTAGCGGTGGTGCGTGTTTCAGTATGATATATTGGATAAAGTAATAAAGACAGACACCAATGTCTAGTTCAATAGCCTTGTTCATGCATTGTACAAATCCCTACACGCGGAGTCCGGGGAACAGTCCGGCTAGTCGATTACCTATCAACTAGACTCCGTAACATCATCCTTTTCAATAGAAAGTGCAAACATAACAGCATAACATTAAATTCTTAACAATCAAGTCATAACAATTAAGAACGCATGACATTTTCTTTTTACTTCAGTTGTCATCTTCCTTTCTTTTTAAATTTTCTTTTTCTTTTTCTTTTTTCTTTATTTTCTTTTATTTTATTTATTTTTATTTTTTAAATGTTTATTTTTATAAACAGGAGGACAAGTTAACACAGTCTCTTGCTTACAGAGTAAGCCTGTCCGGTGGCTTGCACAGCCGACCCACCCGTGAGTAAGTATTGGCTCTGACAGGGGTAGGATTAGGGCCACGAGCTGGAGAGCTTGGTGGGGTAGAAGCCTCACCTTCAGTTGGCTCATGTCTCAATTCTGCACCTCTTACCCTTAGGCCTGGACTGTGATCCATCTCATCTAGGTGAGTGTATGGCGTGTTCTGGTTTGTCCGCTCTGCTATGCGCAGATCCACCCGATTGCGACGATAGAGGGAGCCACCAACATCCACCAGGTAAGAGCGTGGTGCAACTCTCTGTAGGCACGTGCCCAGCCTCCAAAGTCCTGTGTGGTCTCCCGGCAGCGGTTTCATCCTTATCGTTTCACCCACCTCCAGTTCTGGTAGGTCTCGAGCAGTCCGGTCGTAGAAGCACTTAGCGAGCTGCTTTCTGCGACGCAGTTTGTCCGTGACGCCAACCATGACGCAGGGCTCAAGTAGCTTGTTAGCTACGGGGATGGTAGTTTTCAGACGTCTGGACAGAAGGCGTTGTGCTGGGCTGCTGTCCATGTTTTCGGTGGGTGTGTTCCTCCACTGTAAGATCGCTTTCCATGGGTCGTTGCTGTCGCGCGCGGCCCTGCTTAACAGGTTTTTTGCAATCTTGACAGCTGACTCTGCCTTGCCATTTGCTTTTGGGTGTCTTGGAGAGGAGGTTACATGGTCAAACTCCCATTCTGAGGCGAAACGCTTGAACTGTGCAGTGAATTGTGGGCCATTGTCCGTGATTACCTTGTCAGGCTGACCTTGCCTGGCAAACTGCGCCTTGCAGCGCTTTATGACCGTCTCTGCAGACAAGTCAGGGAGCAGTTCAATTTCCCAAAAGTCAGAGTAGTGATCCACAATGAGAAGATAGTCCTTTTGTCTGTGGCTGAATAAGTCCATGCTGACGATTTGCCAGGCCCTTGTGGGCAGTTCGTGTGACATCATGGTTTCCTTTTGCTGTTCATGAGCGTACTCGTTGCACGTGGTACAGTTGCTGACAAAGTCTTTAATTTCTGCTTGCATGTTTGGCCAGTATAATGTTTCACGAGCCTGGCGGTAGCATGCGTCACCTCCAACGTGACTGGAGTGTATGCGGGTGAGCATCTCTGGACGTAGTGATTTGGGAATAATGACCTTCTGACCTCTGAACAAGACGCCATTTTGCACGCTGATCTCATCTCGAAAGGTCCAGTATTCTCTCACTGTGAAAGGTGTCTCCTCTTTCAGGTATGGCCAACCTGCGAGAGCCATGGACTTCAGTGATTGTAGGTGTTCGTCCTTGTCAGTGTGTTGCCTGATCTGGGCTAGGCGGTGATCTGTGACGTTTAAGCAGTCTGCCTGATTGATCTGTTGAACATCTTGTTGTTCCTGCTGTAGCGAACAGATGGCCTGCCGCTGATAGGCAGTGCCTCTGCCTGTACATTGTGCCGTTGCCCTGCTCAGTGTGTCGCTGATGTACATCTCTGGTCCTGGCTTGTAAATGACCTTCAGGCTGTAGTTTTGCAGAGTCAGGAGCATGCTTTGAAGCCTCTTGGGCGCGTTGAGGAGAGGTTTACTGAATATGGCAATGAGTGGTTTGTGGTCAGTTTCAGCGGTGACCAGCTCTCGACCATACAAGTAGTGATGGAATCGCTGGCAAGAGAAGACGATGCTGAGGCACTCTTTCTCAATTTGTGCATAGTTCTGTTCGGTGGGGGTGAGCGCTCTCGAGGCAAACGCAACGGGTTGGCCTTCCTGCATAAGGCAGCATCCAAGTCCCCTTTGACTGGAGTCACTCTGGATTGTGACAGGCTTCGTGACGTCGTAGTAGCGCAACACTGGCATGGATGAAGCCAGAGATTTCATCTCCTGCACCGCTGCCTCGTGCTTGGGTAGCCAGTGCCATGGTGTGTCTTTGTCCAGCAACCGGCGCAGAGGCTCACAGACTGCTGATAGGTGTGGCATGAACTTTGCAAGATAGTTTGCAAAACCGATGAGACGCTGTACTCCTTTTGCATCAGATGGGTTTGGCATGTCGAGGATCGCTCGGACCTTGTCTGGGTCCGGCTTCAGGCCTTTTGCCGAAAGAATGTGGCCATGGAAGTGGACGTCTTTCACCTTGAACTGTAGCTTCTTCAGGCCAAGACGAAGCTTAACTGCTCGACAGCGCTCCATCAGTGCCAGGAGCTTCACATTGTGGTCGCGTTCTGCTTCATCGTCTGTGTCACCACAGCCTACGATCAGGACATCATCAGCGATGGGTTCAATGCCCTTGAGCCCAGCCAGTAACTCGTGCTGCTTGCGTTGGTATACCTCAGGTGCCACTGAGACACCAAACGGGAGCTTGAGCCAGCGTTTCCGACCCCAGGGGGTCCAGAAGGTAGTCATGAAGCTGCTTTCTTCGTCCAGCTTGCATTGAAGGAATGCATCTCGGGCATCCACCAAGGTGAAAATCCTGGCCTTGGGAAGCTTGTAGAGGACATCCTCTAGTGTCGGCATGATGTAGTGGGATCGTTTCAATGCTTGGTTCAGATGCTTTGGGTCGATGCAGACCCTCAGCTTCTCTGGTTTTTTCACTATGACCATATTGCTGATCCAGTCAGTTGGTTCGGTCACAGATGTCATGTGGCCATCGGCCTCATACTTGTCCAGCTGGGCCTTCACATCCACTTTCATTGCAATGGGCACATTGCGAGGAGCACACTGGACTGGAGTGATGCTCTCATCCACTTCAAAGTGTACCTCACCAGGCACTGATTCAACGGGCATGTTGAATACATCGTCATATCTGCTGAGTAGTTGTTCTTTGGACAGGGGTCCATGCTGGACATGATCCACAATGTGCAGGTCATTTGGTACAGTGAACTGCATCAGTCCCAGGCGTTCGCATGTAGAGCCTGAGAGGAGAGGATGTTGACTGGTTTTCACAATCTCAAACTCCAGCTTGTGTTTGCGTCCCCGAATAACACATTCGGTCTCAAAGGTGCCCATAGAGCTCATTAGCTCTCCTGAGTACAGCTTTAGTCTAGTGTCGCTGGGCAATAGATGTGTGTCAGGTGCCAGATTGATTTTGTCTTTGTAGCTCATTATGTTGCATGTAGCACCGGAATCCAGTTGACATTGTTGTTGCTTGTTGTGTAATCGTAGTGTCACAAACCATTTCTTCCCTCTTGAGTGTACAGCCCCAATGGATTCATGCATGTAAATGTCACATTCACTGTTCAGCTCTGAACATTGAGTGACATCATCAACACAGTGAATCTTGCCCTCACTCACCCTTCTTTTGCTTTTGAGACACACTTTTGCAAAGTGATTATTAGTTCCACAAGCTCTGCATGGTTTTCCATAGGCAGGGCAGTGCTCTTTGCCACGTGTGTGCGTATTCCCACAGTATTTACATGCTACTGGGCTCTCTGTGTTCACCGTTCGTGGTGAATTACTCTGCCTTGATTGGTTTTGCCTGAATGTCTGCCTAGCAACAGCGTGAACAGTGTCAACGTCGGAGCGTGGGGTTTCGATTTCCATTGCTCTCATTCTCATGTCAGTGACTTCAGCAGTGCGGCACATTTCGATGGCAGTTACTAATGTTAAGCCTCTCTCTCTCAGTAGACGCCGGCGTGTATCCTCATTTGCAATTCCCAGTACTATTTTGTCACGAATCAATTCATCTTTCAATCCCCCGTATTCACAAGTGGCGGATTTTTCTCTCAAACGGGTTACAAAGTTGTGTACTGACTCACCCTCTTCCTGTTTGCAGCTTCCGAAAACGAACCGCTCGTAAATTACGTTTCTGGCGGGTTTGAAGTAATTCTCCAATGCATCCAATATAGCCTTTGCATCACACTGTTGTCGCGCTGTGAGGGTGAGATTGTGCCGGTAGATATGCCTGCATTCGCTGCCCATTAAACTCCTCAGAGTTGCCGCTTGTACCTCGTTGGGTTTCTCATGTAGACCGGTCGCCAGCGCATAGTCCTCGAATTCATCCCTGAAATTGTCCCAATTAGTATTCCAGTCCCCTGTGAGAACCATGGGATTAGGTGGCGGAATGTTCGCTGCCATAGCGATGGAATAGGAGACTTCTTTGCCTTCAGTCATCGAGGTAGGTAGTGATGCTAGCTAACCAGCTAACAACTAGTTGATCAGTGTTGTGAGTAGGAATCGGCGTGTGTTCGCATATGGAACGTAACCGCGCCTATACTGTACTTAGCTACAAAAATAACAAACGTATGGTTTTCGAGCCACTTCTGATACCATGTTTCTGTATGATATATTGGATAAAGTAATAAAGACAGACACCAATGTCTAGTTCAATAGCCTTGTTCATGCATTGTACAAATCCCTACACGCGGAGTCCGGGGAACAGTCCGGCTAGTCGATTACCTATCAACTAGACTCCGTAACAGTCACTGAGCTACTCTCCTCCTGTTAAAGAAGAGGTCTGCTGGACGGAGAAAGAAACTCTCGTCAAAGAGGAGGGGGAAGAGAAAGATGTTACAATGCAAAAACAAGTGGAGGGTGAGGCTGTTACAGTGAAAGAAGAAGAGAAAGACGTTTCAGTAAAAGAAGAGGAAGATGCGTTCAGAGTGAAAGAGGAGGAGGATGTTACAGTAAAAGAAGAGGAGGAAGATGCAGTTTATGGAGTGGAAGAGGAGGGGGAGATGACTGTCACATCGAAAAAGGAAGAAGAGGAGGAAACTGTATATCTGGGCCCGGTTTCCCAAAGGCATGTTAAGGCATCCAATGGTTTTAACAATGAACGGGCCCTGATAAACACTAGTAAGTACTGTCTTAAAAACAGAGGCACAAACTCTGCAGTTGTTGAACTGATGTGTGGTGTTAAAGCGGAAATATGCAATAGCTACATCCATATTGTGACTTTTAAATAATTTATTTATAGCCATTGATTCTTGAAGAATATAACACATGCCTCATGAGTTTAGTTCAACTGTTGAACCCCATCAGAACCCCAAATAAGATTTTTTTTACTCCAATGTTTAGAAATAATGTAAACCAACACTGTATAGCCTCAACATGGTTAAAACTATGTTGATATCATGGATGGTCAGTCCTTGCATCCATAGGTCAGTCTATGAATTTGAGAGTAGTTACATTTCTCCAACCCCATCATCATCTTATTACCAAAACAGTGGTGGAATTACAGCTTTGTTATTGTTTGGACTGCAGATTGGTTGATTGATTGTGTGGCTTTTTTAAAGGGGCAACCTAGTTTTAAAACAGAAAGAAAATGGCTGCCCAGAGACTTGGTTTGGTAAACAGCTGAGGGATGGGGGAAGGAGGAGTGTAACCACTCTCAAATTCATAGGGACCTCGTCAAGAAGTTCAGACATCTTGGCATAACAGTTATAAGGTGTTGCTAAATCCAATGGTTCTAACCAAGAGTCACCTTAACTTTATTGACAACACCCAAATGGATACTGTCATTAACGTGGTTCTTCAATAATTACACATAATTCTTAATACTGTAGCTGTTTATTTACAGTCACATGTTCAACTATCATCAGCTGATCCACGAAATCATTTTCTGAATGACAGTCACATGACAAACATCACGACATGCAACAACAACCAAAGTGCTTCTTCATTCATTACTCTGGTAAAGACAGTTATGCCGTGCTCCACGTTGGATCCAACATCCCAAACAAATCGATGTTTATAATGTGTTACTGTCTGGCTGATTTACAGTAGGGTCTCGTTAGTCTGTTTGTGCACAGAGATACACTCCACGTTGGATCCATCATCCCTACTTTGCTCATAATGTGTAGAGAACTGTTCCTTGATGGATAGGCTATTGTTCAACACACAGAGCTATTTTCCTTTATTCAGGACATTTAGAATGACAACACATTACAGAGTAGCCTAATAGGATTATTCACAAAATTATCTGGTGATCAGGTTATGAAACGTCACGACAGACATTTTAGTGTCCATGTTTCACCTGAAATATTAAATGATTTATAGTCCTACGTCTATGTCGTTGTTAGATAAAGTTATGGGTCCTACAGTAGGTCTATGTTATTGTTAGGTGAAGTTATGGGCCAATTTGTTAAACACTTAGTGTACAAACCCTCATTGTCAGGCTGATGTTAAAGCTAGCCAAAGAGCATTTTACTGGTTGAAGTGTTTTTTAAGTGTAAAGCAGTTGATTTGCGACAATAACACAAACATATTAAGCAGGAGGTTCAAACGAGCTTTACAATTATAATCCAAAAGTAATGTGAAATGCACTCATATGCAACCTGTAAATGGAGGCTATTTTTGCTGTCAGCCTATGAGAACTCTCCTGAGTTTTCCCCCACAGTGCTGAATTAGTGAATAGACAGAACTTAATGTGAGTTTACTTGAGTAGCACTCCTGATCTTGTCCTGATAGTGCGCTGTAATATTCAGAATACATTGTGAAAAACGATCATCTTCGCTCACCATTTTTGCTCCAGGCAGATATACTACATCCATAACTAGTGGTTTCCTCATTACCAGATATACTACATCCATAACTAGTGGTTTCCTCATTACCAGATATACTACATCCATAACTAGTGGTTTCCTCATTACCAGATATACTACATCCATAACTAGTGGTTTCCTCATTAGCAGATATACTACATCCATAACTAGTGGTTTCCTCATTACCAGATATACTACATCCATAACTAGTGGTTTCCTCATTACCAGATATACTACATCCATAACTAGTGGTTTCCTCATTAGAATGGAGGAGTTTCTACAACCAAATTGCGTGTGCATTGCTGCAATTTTAGCAAACACAGAAAGGGGCCTATATTGGAGGCCAAAGGTCATCTGGCACACTGCTTAGGTCTTGACTGTCTTGTCAAATGTTGTACAACTTCATGGGTACTCTCTGGTCATCCCTTTTTACCTCAAATAAACAGTGGATTTCTGCTGTTGTGGGCATTTAACCATCTGTATGACTTTGTTGTTCACACAGGAGAGAGACGGGACTATCGTGGATCCTCTGGGGAGCCTCAACAACCTCATGATGCTGAAGAGGCAGAGAAGAGTCTCTCCAGATCAGAACTCCTCAAGGAACACCTGCAGAGACCCACAGGGAAGAAATCTTACTTCTGCTCTGACTGTGGGAAAAGATTCAACTCCTCAGTAAAACTTAAAATACATCAAAGAATTCACACTGAAGAGAAACCTTTTGGCTGTACTCAATGTGGGAAGAGTTATGCCCTGTCAGGTAGCCTGATATCACATCAGAGAACACACACAGGAGAGAAACCTTTTAGCTGTACTCAGTGTGGGAAGAGTTTTGTTAATTCTAGCTGTCTGAAGAGACACCAGATAACACACACAGGAGAGAAAGCTTTTAGCTGTAATCAATGTGGAAAGAGTTATAGAGAGTCAGGTAGCCTGAAATCACATCAGAGAACACACACAGGAGAGAAACCTTTTAGCTGTACTCAATGTGGGAAGCGTTTTTTTCGTTCTAGCTGTCTGAAGAAACACCAGAAAACACACACAGGAGAGAAACCTTTTAGCTGTAATCAATGTGGGAAGAGTTTTACCCAGTCAAGAAACCTGATATCACATCAGAGAACACACACAGGAGAGAAACCTTTTAGCTGTAATCAATGTGGGAAGAGTTTTACCCAGTCAGGTAGCCTGATATCACATCAGAGAACACACACAGGAGAGAAACCTTTTAGCTGTAATCAATGTGGAAGGAGTTATACCCTGTTAGGTAGCCTGACAGCACATCAGAGAACACACACAGGAGAGAAACCTTTTAGCTGTACTCAATGTGGGAAGAGTTTTTTTCGTTCTAGCTGTCTGAAGAGACACCAGAAAACACACACAGGAGAGAAATCTTTTAGCTGTAATCAATGTGGAAAGAGTTATACCCAGTCAAGAAGCCTGATATCACATCAGAGAACGCACACAGGAGAGAAACGAGAGAAACCATATAGCTGTACTCAATGTGGGAAGAGTTTTTTTTGTTCTAGCAGTCTGAAGGTACACCATAGAACACACACAGGAAAGATACGAGAGAAATCATATAGCTGTACTCAATGTGGGAAGAGTTTTTTTCGTTCTAGCCATCTGAAGATACACCATAGAACACACACAGGAGAGAATCCATATAGCTGTACTCAATGTGGGAAGAGTTTTTTTTGTTCTAGCAGTCTGAAGGTACACCATAGAACACACACAGGAGAGAAATCATATAGCTGTACTCAATGTGGGAAGAGTTTTTTTCGTTCTAGCCATCTGAAGAGACACCATAGAACACACACAGGAGAGAAACCTTTTAGCTGTACTCAATGTGGGAAGCGTTTTTTTCGTTCTAGCTGTCTGAAGAAACACCAGAAAACACACACAGGAGAGAAACCTTTTAGCTGTAATCAATGTGGGAAGAGTTTTACCCAGTCAAGAAACCTGATATCACATCAGAGAACACACACAGGAGAGAAACCTTTTAGCTGTAATCAATGTGGGAAGAGTTTTACCCAGTCAGGTAGCCTGATATCACATCAGAGAACACACACAGGAGAGAAACCTTTTAGCTGTAATCAATGTGGAAGGAGTTATACCCTGTTAGGTAGCCTGACAGCACATCAGAGAACACACACAGGAGAGAAACCTTTTAGCTGTACTCAATGTGGGAAGAGTTTTTTTCGTTCTAGCTGTCTGAAGAGACACCAGAAAACACACACAGGAGAGAAATCTTTTAGCTGTAATCAATGTGGAAAGAGTTATACCCAGTCAAGAAGCCTGATATCACATCAGAGAACGCACACAGGAGAGAAACGAGAGAAACCATATAGCTGTACTCAATGTGGGAAGAGTTTTTTTTGTTCTAGCAGTCTGAAGGTACACCATAGAACACACACAGGAAAGATACGAGAGAAATCATATAGCTGTACTCAATGTGGGAAGAGTTTTTTTCGTTCTAGCCATCTGAAGATACACCATAGAACACACACAGGAGAGAAACCATATAGCTGTACTCAATGTGGGAAGAGTTTTTTTTGTTCTAGCAGTCTGAAGGTACACCATAGAACACACACAGGAGAGAAATCATATAGCTGTACTCAATGTGGGAAGAGTTTTTTTCGTTCTAGCCATCTGAAGAGACACCATAGAACACACACAGGAGAGAAACCTTTTAGCTGTGATCAATGTGGGAAGAGTTTTACTACATCTAGCAGTCTGACTAAACACCAGAGAACACACACAGGAGAGAAACCTTATGGCTGTGATCAGTGTGACAAGAGATACTTTGATAAAAGATCTCTGATCAAACATCAGAAAATACATGAAGGAGTTGTTCCATGATATCAATGAAATAATGTCACAATGTAGAATGTTTAAACATTGTAGTAGGTGTATTTTAATGATGTCACAATGTAGAACCCTAAACGTTTGTCCCCTGTTCTATTGATTTCAACATGATATGGATATTAGCCTCAGGGGGAAAATCCAGGCTCTGAAATGGAAGAGTTACTATTTATGAGATTTAACAAAAAGTGACAAAAAAAATGTATTACACTTACCATGTTGGTGACCCACTTGAATCAAAATGCAACACTTCGAAATGTTTAGGTTTTCAATATATCACCAACTGTTTCTGCTTATTGGTTATTGATTTGGACACGTTAAAACTGTGTTTTGACATTGGGGATATCCCACCTAGCAACATGTCATTGAAAAGACGTTGAAAATAAGACTATGCCCGACATCCAATATATGTTCGTTGTAGTTGAAAGTGAAAGTTGAAAAGAGGTCTTTTCTGGTCGTTTTTTCAATGACTTGAAAACAGCTTCATTTCAACGTACTTGCAGCCTATACACATGGACGCAGTATAATAAATTGGTCTATAATCAATTTTATTAACAATCCTACATCACTCCAGTATTTATTTACAACATTCAAGTGCTAATTGTCTTTATTCCACTACTGAAGAAGCATGACTCAAATCACCTCATATTTATAAAAAATAAAATAAAAAAGTACAATTTTTTTTTAATGAAATATATGCATTCACTACTGTACGTCGCTCTGGATAAGAGCGTCTGCTAAATGACTAAAATGTAAAATGTAAAAAATGTAAAACATTCAGCCTGACAAAATCAGATTTTTTTTATTATTTATGCCTCACCATTAGGTTCATTATTGTCAATATGTATTAACAAAGGGGTGTACATTTGGTTTTGATATTTCATATTTACAATTCATGTAATACTTATTCATGCAACCAACTGACAAGTTTTGGGTACAATTATATTGACATTGTTATCCTGCTTTTAGAATATCAGGAATCATTCTCAGATGTGCCAACCCAAATGTACCAGAGCATGACATTGGGGACTGGGCCCCGATCCAACAACATGCCTATCTAGTGAACCCTGAAAAGAGAGAGAAGCTCTGCAGTGAGGTGGAAAGTTACTACGGATATTGCAGGAGTTTCCTCTTGAAATCAGACATGTCAGTGGTGAGGACAACTTGGTTGCTGATTGTCTCAAGGGTGGGCAGTCAAAAAGTTGAGTGTTTTGCGTTTAGCCAGTGCGTTGCCATGGATCACAATTTATTTTGACTGCACGTTTTTCCGTATTGGAGATGAGTTTTGTTTGGGCTCGTTCCAAGGTGACGAGAGTTCTAGAAGCTAGTGAGTTTTAGGAAGACGAGAGTTCTAGAAGCTAGTGAGTTTTAGGAAGACGAGAGTTCTAGAAGCTAGTGAGTTTTAGGAAGGGTTCTATGGAAAGAAAAAGGACAAAAGATACTATTGTATATTATTATTTAGAAATACGTGTTTTTTCTTGTTTTTAATTGTTGACAGCCAGTAGACACCATGTTTATATTGGTGAAGGTGAAGCATTGTAGTTGATTATAATGTGAAATGGAAGTTGTTTTCTGTTGGTGATAAGCAAACTTGTCCAAAAGAAATGTAGGACATATTTGTTGTCTTAAGGGGGAAGGTGTTACAGGCTTTGGTTTTTCCATTTATGTTTTGAGATTGGACTTTAGCTCGTCTAGCTCGTTAGCCCGTCTAGCTCCGTCAGCACGTCTAGCTCGTTAGCTCGTTGGGCGCACTGATTGGTGTCACCTCGTTAGTCAGTATGTGTTACACCTGTGCTGGCTTGTCCATCTCGTTAGTGGGAAGGTGTTTCACCTGAGCTGGTCCAGGTTCTATTTAAGAGTGTCTGGCCCAGTGCACCAGTTGTCTTGATACATGTGGAGAGTCAACACCTTTAGTTGCTCCACCTTTTTGGTTTGCTTCCTGTCTTTAAGTTTGGTGTGGGTTTTTCTTTTGTTTTCCTCTTCTTGGGCAGATTTAGTGGGTCTCATGGTGGGTGTCTTTTAGGTCCCAGTTGTTGTTACTAGTCAACTTTCAGTGGACACTGAGAGAGCAAACCTGCAACATTGTTATAATACTTTTATTGCATCAAATGGTTGTTTTATGCAACAGAATAGAGGGTTCTTAGAACTATTGTGTCTGTGTTCTACTGAGGATGGGCCTCTGGGAGAAAACACTGACAGGAGATTTACAATGTCTTTTGGGTGATAAAACCTAAAGAGACCGCATTCCAGAGCATGAGTTAATGTTTCTGTTCTATATGGTACCAGGGAGAGATGACCTCAGGGCCAGACCCTGGTCTCTACATAAAGAGTACTGTTTTTACAGCAGATACTGTCTGCTGAGAATTATAAGCATCTTTCATACAAATCTTAACCTTGTGACCCGTTCTATACATCTGTTGTTGGTCATGTAGGTTGAAAGGGGTGTATCTTGGCTGTAAAAGACCTTTGTACTTTTGTATCGTGGCTCTCAACGAATCATCTGGGGGTGATTCGTCGACCAGCCATCATTTTCGTAGAACACTCAATTGATTCACTTTATATGTGTGTGTTGTATTGACCTGCTCCCGTATTAATAAGTGAATAAAGATTTAGTTTTAGAATAACGCTGACTTGTGTGATAAGTTTGTTTCCTCAATTGATATTAAAGAAATTAACCACATTTGGCGATGGGGATGTGAATCTTGACCTGACTCCTGACGACCTGGGTAAATGACCTGGCTCCTGATGACCTGGGTAAATGACCTGATGACCTGGGTAAATGACCTGGCTCCTGATGACCTGGGTAAATGACCTGGCTCCTGATGACCTGGGTAAATGACCTGGCTCCTGATGACCTGGGTAAATGACCTGACTCCTGATGACCTGGGTCAATGACCTGGCTCCTGATGACCTGGGTAAATGACCTGGCTCCTGATGACCTGGGTAAATGACCTGACTCCTGATGACCTGGGTAAATGACCTGGCTCCTGATGACCTGGGTAAATGACCTGACTCCTGATGACCTGGGTAAATGACCTGGCTCCTGACGACCTGGGTAAATGACCTGGCTCCTGACGACCTGGGTAAATGACCTGGCTCCTGATGACCTGGGTAAATGACCTGGCTCCTGATGACCTGGGTAAATGACCTGGCTCCTGATGACCTGGGTAAATGACCTGACTCCTTACGACCTGGGTAAATGACCTGGCTCCTGACGACCTGGGTAAATGACCTGGCTCCTGACGACCTGGGTAAATGACCTGGCTCCTGATGACCTGGGTAAATGACCTGGCTCCTGATGACCTGGGTAAATGACCTGGCTCCTGATGACCTGGGTAAATGACCTGACTCCTGATGACCTGGGTAAATGACCTGGCTCCTGACGACCTGGGTAAATGACCTGGCTCCTGATGACCTGGGTCAATGACCTGGCTCCTGATGACCTGGGTAAATGACCTGGCTCCTGATGACCTGGGTAAATGACCTGGCTCCTGATGACCTGGGTAAATGACCTGGCTCCTGATGACCTGGGTAAATGACCTGACTCCTGATGACCTGGGTAAATGACCTGACTCCTGATGACCTGGGTAAATGACCTGGCTCCTGACGACCTGGGTAAATGGTGCACCAGGGATCCCTCAAACTTGGGATCTCAGGGAGACTTCGGGAACGGAGCAAATGAACCCACCTTTGATCTGAGTGGATACCACAACTCAAACCTAGTTTAAAAAATAATGAGGTGAGCGAAACACGCAAAGTGGAGATTTTATAAAATCCTCGTAGGCTCTGAGTGTGTATTCCTGTGTGAGGGGGGGCACCTTGGAGGTGTAAACAGGGCCCAGTCAGGAGGCTCTGAGTGTGTACTCCTGTGTGGAGGTGTAAACAGGGCCCAGTCAGCTATCTCTGTAAACTGGATGAAAACTAGAATCTGTGTTTACTAGTTAAGACTATTTATGATATAGTATAAGATAGTAAGGTGCACCTGTAATTGTTTTAAACCTGTAATTATTTTAAACCTGGACACCATTTTAGAAGTATTGAAAGATGTAAATGTATGAGTTACATTATCCTAGGAACTAACCATTAGATAGAAATGTGAAAATGTTCCTGCAGGTTAATATATTGTTGAAAAACAACTAATTGATTAGGTATGTTTGAGAATAGCATTGTGTGACTGTGATATGAGAGTTGTGTGACTGTGATATGAGAGTTGTATGACTGTGATATGAGAGTTGTGTGACTGTGATATGAGAGTTGTGTGACTGTGATATGAGAGTTGTGTGACTGTGGTATGAGAGTTGTGTGACTGTGATATGAGAGTTGTGACTGTGATATGAGAGTTGTGTGACTGTGATATGAGAGTTGTGTGACTGTGATATGAGAGTTGTGTGACTGTGATATGAGAGTTGTGTGACTGTGAAATGAGAGTTGTGTGACTGTGATATGAGAGTTGTATGACTGTGATATGAGAGTTGTGTGACTGTGATATGAGAGTTGTGTGACTGTGATATGAGAGTTGTGTGACTGTGATATGAGAGTTGTTTGACTGTGGAAATGAGTCTTAATCTGTCGTTTGGATAGTAACATATAGAAATATGCTGAATCAGATGATTGAAATGTGGATAATAAATGATGATATTTTAGAAAGCAGCGGAAGGTCTATAGTTCCTGGGAGGCTTGATTTTGCCGTGGTCTCTGGGAGGTTAGAGAACCGTTGAGGATCCCATGGTCATTGTCTGGGAAACTAAAGTTAATTTTTTGTTCTGCTGGGAGGATGTTTGGAGAGTCCTTGAAAAAGCAAATGGAATGGTTGTCGTGACTACCTGAGAATTTCTTACGTTTTATATGGATTCTGTGAATATATGAAAATATGATGAATTGTATGTGTGTATAATGATTACTAGAGATTTGATGAAGTAATACTGGGAATATAATTAGATACAATTTAAACAACCCATATGTAGACGAACGTAGGTTTTGAGTTGGTATCTTTAATGGATCATTTGATAAAGATGAGCTTTAAGCATTATTAAACAGTCTACAAAGTCTGGGCAATTGGATGAAACTATAAAACGCTTATTGGACTTTCTCCATCCGGGTACTACATTTGAAATAAACTGCCCTTAAGGTCTGGGGGGGGGGGGGGGGGGGGTCTTCCCAGTATGAGAGGAGTTGCTAGATTTATTGAATAAACTTTTTTCCATAAAATTAGAGTGAGCCAAGGTAACTATGTAAATGTCTCTCGGACAAGGTGACTTTTATCAATATACACTCTAAAAAGTAAAGGTTCCTGGAGTATCCTTTAGGGGTTCTTCAAACTGAAACTGTGGGGGAACCCCTATAAGTTATTTGAAGAACATTTTGTGGGAACCTCTAAGTTCTTTGAAGAAACCCTTATCATGGTTCCTCAAAGAACCTTTTGGGGTTCATTTTTTAACTCCCTGTCCACGCTCCCTCCGTTATAAAAACATATTTTAATAATAACAATATTGACAATATTGATTTTGTCACATCCTGGCCAGTATAAGGGTTAATTGTTATTGTAGTTTGGTCAGGACGTGGCAGAGGGTATTTGTTTTATGTGGTTCGGGGTGGTGTTTTGGTAAAAGGGCGTTTGATTTAGTATTTCCGGGTTTATGGTCTATGTATTTCTATGTGTAGTCTAGTAAGTGTGTTTCTATGTAGAGTTAATTGGGGTGGACTTCCAATTGAAGGCAGCTGTGTGGTGTTGCCTTTGATTGGAAGTCCTATATTAGTTGGGTGTGTTTGTGGGAGATTGTTCTGTGTTTAGCCTTGTGCCTTGCAAGACTGTCTGTATATCGTTCGTTCACTTGTTTTGTTATTTTGGGAAGTTAATAAACGTCAAGATGAGCTTACACATACCTGCTGCGTTTTGGTCCTCCATTACCGACGAAAACCGTGACAGATTTAAATAATTCATTGTTTATTTAGTGGCACCACAAATGTGAATAAATATTTACAAAACAATTTACCAAACAAAACACATTACCAAATTGCAACATTTCTGCAGACATGTCAGACCATAATAAATAATACATTTATTTTGTATAGTGATTTTCATGACATTTAAAAAAATTATAATGATGTACAATAAAAACATAAAAAATGAATCACAGGTCAACTAACAATATTGTAGACTTGATGCTAAATACAGATTTTTCAGCTTTAGTGTGTATATCGTATCCACTTAGTTATGTTAGGAAGTTTTCCATCTTTATGACCGGCCCTGGTAACTTCTCCCCAACTTCTCTGATCCCCAGAACACAGTAACTTAACAACATAACTGTTTTTCTGACATTTTTGGGAAATTGAAGGGAAAATAAAAAATCCAGTCGTAGCAGAGCTCCAAGTCCCATGGGGGACGTCCTCGAGGGTGTGGATGTTCTCCCCATCAAAGGCCAGCGGGATTTCACTCTCATGGTGAAATGGATTTCCACCGATGTGCAGTAAAGGAGTGAAGAGCGGTGAAATCTGTGTCAACAAAAGTAAGAAAAGATTAATACACAAACAATTAACAAAGAACATAACAAATGTTCAGCTGTAGTTTTATATAAGCATGCACACCTATGTTTATGAAGAAACAGATGATTGGTGCATAGACATACCTTGTCACGGACATAAAGGCCACTCGGGTCCTCATTGAAGAGGTAGGGCAAGAGCAGAATCGCTGCTGTGGTCTCCAGTCCTAGTAAAGTAAAGCAATGATCTTACTACACTTGCTAATTTTATTACAAAATACATTAGAGAAAAGGAAGGAATAAGAGCAAATCCCTCTTCTGTATTGTCCTTCAGGGACTGTCAAAATAGCAGGATGATGTCCTCACCCCTGCCTCGCCTCTCTACCTCTGATAGTCCTTGAATTATCTTTTTGTCTATATCCATTCCATGGACTTGATTCATTTCTGAGAAGATCTGAAAAGATCATTTGCACACATTTGTACGCTAATAGATGTCAGTTTGTATTGACTGCTATGTAGGTTAAATGTACACTTCAAATGCAGCTGTCCTACAACATATCTGTACCTTCTTCTTGATCCCAATTGCATTGTGTCCATGTTCTGTCCTATAAGAGTTTCAAAGGAAGAGAAAATGTGTCAAAGAATAGTCTTTAAAAAAAACTAAATATATATATTAAATAAATATTGAAAGATACAATGTAATGTAAAATAGAAGAACATATTGGAGAAAGCACTAGCCAATACAGTACTGCCATACAGTAACAGTACTGCCATACAGGCCTAATATCACATTTCAAGATATCTTTGTACACAAATTGTTCAATATTTTATCAGGCTGACTTGAAAGATTATACTCAACATTTTGCTGCGTGGCAATACTGTGTTTGGATTCTGAAGGGCATTTATACAAAAGAGGTAGTCTAGACACTGTATTAATACCATTATGCATTTGAATCCCATCTACAGCTACCATCAAGATATTAATTTCCCTCCACAAGGGGGCGGACATGTAACGTTTCCAAAATGGGATAGTATTGTACATGTAACGTTTCCAAAATGGGATAGTATTGTCCATGTAACGTTTCCAAGATGGGATAGTATTGTACATGTAACGTTTCCAAAATGGGATAGTATTGTACATGTAACGTTTCCAAAATGGGATAGTATTGTCCATGTAACGTTTCCAAAATGGGATAGTATTGTACATGTAAAGTTTCCAAAATGGTATAGTATTGTACATGTAACGTTTCCAAAATGGGATAGTATTGTACATGTAACGTTTCCAAAATGGGATAGTATTGTACATGTAACGTTTCCAAAATGGGATAGTGTTGTACATGTAACGTTTCCAAAATGGGATAGTATTGTACATGTAACGTTTCCAAAATGGGATAGTATTGTCCATGTAACGTTTCCAAAATGGTATAGTATTGTACATGTAACGTTTCCAAAATGGGATAGTATTGTACATGTAACGTTTCCAAAATGGGATAGTATTGTACATGTAACGTTTCCAAAATGGGATAGTATTGTACATGTAATGTTTCCAAAATGGGATAGTATTGTACATGTAACGTTTCCAAAATGGGATAGTATTGTACATGTAATGTTTCCAAAATGGGATAGTATTGTACATGTAATGTTTCCAAAATGGGATAGTATTGTACATGTAACGTTTCCAAAATGGGATAGTATTATCCATGTAACGTTTCCAAAATGGGATAGTATTGTACATGTAACGTTATGCCCCCTTGTGAGTTAATAGTATTGCATGCTGTAGCAGGCTATATAAAGAGGAAGACCTCCATTGACGATTCAGTTCGTTGTAACATCTGGTCTGGACAGGTCACCGTCCTTACTTAGTTAATTAGTTAGTTAGTTAGTTAACGAAGCTAACGTTAGCTAGTTCATTATCACAAAAGTGAAAACTGCTCTAGATTGCAAACTTACGTTAATGAGTGTAAAGCCATGTTGGCTTTATGGAAACGATATACAATATATGGGAAAGAATATAGTTGAGGAAATAATCCAAACCTAGTTGTGCCTAGTTAGGACATAACGTTAGCTAGCTAGCTAACGGTACTGTACTGTAGCTCATACAACGCCGACGGTCAAACCCGGCTTTCTAATATTTACGTTCATTAACTATAGTAACGTTATGGAAGATATTCACAGAAAACCATCATTGTCTTCGTTATTCATTATTAGTATGTTATATTATTATAATACATTATTTCGAGACATATTCAGAGCCAAACATCAACCCAACTTAACCTTTTTAACTGTTGTCGCATCCAAACTTGTCACCATCGTTTTCAGTTGTAATTGCGAAGTTCCCGGAAGAAGTCCAGCAACAACGGAGGTTCCTCGATGAACCCACCTTCTAACAAGTTCTTTGAAGAACCTTTTGGGGCTGTTTTTCATTGACCAAGAACCCTACGGTTCTTAGGGGATCTGAGAACAACTCCAGTTGAACCCTTCATTTTTAGAGTGTAGTCGGCTCTATTTACTCTCAGATTCAAACATGATGATTAGTATCAACGATCAAGTCAGCTGCTGCTGCTCCAATACAGTATGAGGTGAGACGGTGAACTGATGTTGAACTGGGCAGTCAGCTGCTGCTGCTCCAATACAGTATGAGGTGAGACGGTGAACTGATGTTGAACTGGGCAGTCAGCTGCTGCTGCTCCAATACAGTATGAGGTGAGACGGTAAACTGATGTTGAACCGGGCAGTCAGCTGCTGCTGCTCCAATACAGTATGAGGTGAGACGGTGAACTGATGTTGAACTGGGCAGTCAGCTGCTGCTGCTCCAATACAGTATGAGGTGAGACGGTGAACTGATGTTGAACTGGGCAGTCAGCTGCTGCTGCTCCGATACAGTATGAGGTGAGACGGTGAATATGTACATGTAGGTAGAGTTATTAAAGTGACTATGCATAGATGATAACAGAGAGTGGGGGGGGGGGGCCTTCCTCTGACACCGCCTGGTAAAGAGGTCTTGGATGGCAGGGAGCTTGGCCCCAGTGATGTACTGGGCTGTACGCACTACCCTCTGTAGTGCCTTGCGGTCGGAGGCAGAGCAGTTGCCATACCAGGCAGGGATGCAACCAGTCAGGATGCTCTCGATGGTGCAGCTGTAGAAGCTTTTGAGGATCTGAGGACCCATGCTAAATCTTTTCAGTCTCCTGAGGAGGAATAGGTTTTGTCGTGCCCTCTTCACGATTATCTTGGTGTGCTTGGACCATGATAGTTTGTTAGTGATGTGGACACCAAGGAACTTGAAGCTCTCAACCTGCTCCACTACAGCCCCGTCGATGAGAATGGGGGCGTGCTGTCTTCCTTTTCCTGTAGTCCACAATCATCTCCTTTGTCTTGATCACGTTGAGGGAGAGGTTGTTTTCCTGGCACCACACGGCCAGGTCTCTGACCTCCTCCCTATAGGCTGTCTCATCGTTGTTGGTGATCAGGCCTACCACTGTTGTGGCATGGGCAAACTTAATGATGGTGTTGGAGTCGTGCCTGGCCGTGCAGTCATGAGTGAACAGGGAGTACAGGAGGAGACTGAGCAGCACCCCAGAGGGGCCCCTGTGTTGAGGATCAGCGTGGCGGGTGTGTTGTTACCTACCCTTAAAAAACCTCTCTGGGCTACGCAACAGCCAGTGTAATCCCGTGGCGCGATATTCAAATACCTTAGAAATGCTATTACTTCAATTTCTCAAACATATGACTATTTTACACCATTTTAAAGACAAGACTCTCGTTAATCTAACCACACTGTCCGATTTCAAAAAGGCTTTACAACGAAAGCAAAACATTAGATTATGTCAGCGGAGTACCCAGCCAGAAATAATCAGACACCCATTTTTCAAGCTAGCATATAATGTCACATAAACCCAAACCACAGCTAAATGCAGCACTAACCTTTGATGATCTTCATCAGATGACAATCCTAGGACATTATGTTATACAATACATGCATGTTTTGTTCAATCAAGTTCATATTTATATCAAAAACCAGCTTTTTACATTAGCATGTGACGTTCAGAACTAGCATTCCCACCGAACACTTCCTGTGAATTTACTAAATTACTCACGATAAACGTTCACAAAAAACATAACAATTATTTTAAGAATTATAGATACAGAATTCCTTTATGCACTCGCTATGTCCGATTTTAAAATAGCTTTTCGGTGAAAGCACATTTTGCAATATTTTGAGTAGATAGCCCAGCATCACAGGGCTAGCTATTTAGACACCCACCAAGTTTAGCCCTCACCAAAGTCAGATTTACTATAAGAAAAATGCTATTACCTTTGCTGTTCTTCGTCAGAATGCACTCCCAGGACTTCTACTTCAATAACAAATGTTGGTTTGGTTCAAAATAATCCATAGTTATGTTCAAATATCCTCTGTTTTGTTCGTGCGTTCAAGACACTATCCGAAGGGTAAATAAGGGTGACGCACCCGACGCGTTTCGTGACAAAACATTTCTAAATATTCCATTACCGTACTTCGAAGCATGTCAACCGCTGTTTAAAATCAATTTTGATGCCATTTTTCTCGTAAAAAAGCGATAATATTCCGACCGGGAAATCGTGTTTTAGTATAAAGAGAGAGAAAATAAAAAACATGGTGTCGCCTCATGCACGCGCCTCAGTCTCATTGTCCTCTGATAGACCACTTACCAAAGGCGCTAATGTTTTTCAGCCAGGGGCTGCAAAGACATCATTCAGCTTTTTCCCCGAGTTCTGAGAGCCTATGGGAGCCGTAGGAAGTGTCACGTTACAGCAAAGATCCTAAGTTTTCAATAAAGAGAGTCAAGAAGCCCAAGGAATGGTCAGAGAGGGCACTTCCTGTACAGAATCTTCTCAGGTTTTTGCCTGCCATATGAGTTCTGTTATACTCACAGACACCATTCAAACAGTTTTAAAAACTTGAGGGTGTTTTCTCTCCAAAGGAAATTATATGCATATTCTAGTTTCTGGGCAGCAGTAATAACCAGATTAAATCAGGGACGTTTTTTATCCGGCCGTGTAAATACTGCCCCCTACCCCTAACAGGTTAAAAAACATGAGCTGGCGCACACCCAGAAAAATAGTTTGTGAGGAGGTGCTGACTAACGGCGAATAAACTATAAACTATCAAAATAAATAAAGTCGCACACTCCATGTATAAACTCCCAGCAATTGAATGGGTATTTACCAACGTTTCAGCATCACTGTGCCTTCCTCAGGGTGATGTCATCAATACTTGAACCAGGTTATGTAGACAAACAGTGCAATTAGTGCAACCAATGACAATAGTGAGGGGTGTGTCATAAAAAATATATGACATATTAAATATATTACTGTATTGTTATCATATAGAAACATCATGGAATATTGTACATCATATTAAATATATTACTCTATTGTTATCATATAGAAACATCATGGAATATTGTACATCATATTAAATATATTACTCTATTGTTATCATATAGAAACATCATGGAATATTGTACATCATATTAAATATATTACTCTATTGTTATCATATAGAAACATCATGGAATATTGTACATCATATTAAATATATTACTCTATTGTTATCATATAGAAACATCATGGAATATTGTACATCATATTAGCATCAACATACATTATTGTTTCATTCAATTTCACATAATAAGGATATTTAATATTTTCAAGTTCAGAAGTCAGAACCCATCACCTGCTATGTAAAAGAGACAGAAGAATGCACAATGGTCAATGCTATCTGGGATCCTTGGGACATCCCTACCCTAAACCCTAACCTTAAGCCCTACCTTAACCATTTAAAATGTCAACTTCAATGGGCTAGGGACGTCCCAAGGATGTATCTCTACCTGAAAATACATGATCTAAGTGATTGATAGTTGGTATTCAGCAGTCATAAAGCCTTATTTACTTTAATGAACTACTAAAATAGTGATTTTGTCAGACAGCATAGACAGCAGTTCTACACTTTATTGACTGACTGATCCATTCATCCTTCCATCCCTCCTCAGCCTTCCTCTCCTCTGAAGACCCAGTGAGGGTGGAGCTCAGTCAGAGAGCTGTTGAGGGACTGGTTAGGAAGAACACTTCTACATCCAGAGAGGTGAGAGGTCACACATGGTTTAGATGGTAAATATTTATGTCCCCTTAGCGGTTCATCATGTCAGCAAAAGGGAATATGTTCCATCATCTATGTTTATTTACATTAGTGCAAATTGTCCACTGGTATTGGTGTAATTTCTCACCCCTTTTGGCTGTATGAAAGTGAATTTCCCCTCAGGCATACATGCATGTTCTTTGTATTACCCGAGCCACCTGAGCCACTGCCTGTTCACCCGCTATCATTCAGAAGGCGAGATCAGTACAGGTGCATCAAAGCTGGGACCGAAAGACTGAAAAACAGCTTCTATCTCAAGGCCATCAGACTGTTAAACAGCACAGAGAGGCTGCAGCCTACATATAGACTTGACATCATTGGCCACTTTAATAAATGGAACACTAGTCACTTTAATAATGTTTACATATCATTTCTCATCTCATATGTATAAACTGTATCTCAGTCTATGCTGCTCTGACATTGTTTATCCATATATTTATATATTCCTAATTCCATTCCTTACCTTAGATTTGTGTGTATTAGGTATTTGTTGTGAAATTGTTAGATATTAATTGTTAGATATTACTGCACTGTGGGAACTAGAAGGACAAGCATTTCACTACACCTGCAATAACATCTGCTGAACACCTGTATGTGACCAATAACATTTGATTTATTATGAAGGTAATTTGTGTCAAATTTACTTTTCCCCTCATTCACCCCATCTCTTTACATTGCTGATGCATAATCAGTGGCCTGACTGTGTCAAAGGCCCATCCTGGTAGATCTGAACCTAATGCAGCTTGGAGTGATCAGATGACAGAAGTCACATTTAGGTGCCAGATGTAACTGAGGCCATAGATGCTCCATATCCATTACTTTGAGTGTTTTATATAATATAACTAAATGTGTTTCTGTGTTGCAGGGGCAGTCAATAAATGGAACAGCAAAGCCGCAGAGCTGTGGGAGACCACCTCAAGCCCCTGGTAGAGCCGGGGGTGGTGTTTACCACTCCACCACGCCTTCAGCAGGCTGGAAACGTGATACTGTTTTTCATACCAAGAGTCTGTTGATTGGTCAGTCATTGGGTTAATTTGTTGAAATCAAATCAAGCTTTATTTATACAGCACATTTCAGACATGGATGCAACACAATGGCTTCACAGGAAAAAATAAAAAAATGAAAATAAACAGAAATATTTAGTAAACAACAAACAGAAGACTAACAACTGAAAGACTAATGAACATTCTAAGGAATTGCCATTGATTAAAATATTAATTGGATGCAATATCCAACCCAAAATACCAGCTTGTTTTACTACTTTGTTTGTTGTTACGTTCCCCACCAAGAAAAATCTCAAATGTTGCTCAAATAGAAGAGGAAACTAACAAAGAGTCACTGACAACAACCACAACTAAACAGATGGGGTTTTAGGAGGGGTTCTGAAAGACACTATGGGGGTGTCCACTGGAAGTTGACTAGTAACAACAACTGGGACCTAAAAGACACCCACCATGAGACCCACTAAATCTGCCCAAGAAGAGACAAACAAAAGAAAAACCCACACCAAACTTAAAGACAGGAAGCAAACCAAAAAGGTGGAGCAACTAAAGGTGTTGACTCTCCACATGTATCAAGACAACTGGAGCACTGGGCCAGACACTCTTAAATAGAACCTGGACCAGCTCAGGTGAAACACCTTCCCACTAACGAGATGGACAAGCCAGCACAGGTGGAACACATACTGACTAACGAGGTGACACCAATCAGTGCGTCCTACGTGCTAACGAGCTAACGAGCTAGACGTGCTGACGGAGCTAGACGTGCTAACGAGCTAGACGGGCTAACGAGCTAGACGTGCTAACGGGCTAGACGTGCTAACGAGCTAGACGTGCTAACGAGCTAGACGTGCTAAAGTCCAACCTCAAAACAAAATGGAAAAACCAAAGACTAACACCTTAATAGAATGCTCACCACCAACAGAAAACAACTTCAATTTCACATTATAATCAACTACAATGCTTCACCTTCTACAATATAAACATGGTGTCTACTGGCTGTCAACAATTAAAAACAACAAGAAAAAAACCTTGCTTCTGGAACACATTTTTTATATTTTTTTCCCCACTAGCTTCTAGAACTCTGGTCCCCTTGGAATGAAAAATACGGAAAAGAATAAGAGATAAAACTCATCGCCAAAAAAACAGTCAAAATAAATTGTAATCAATGGCAACGCACTGGCTAACGCAAAACTTTTTAACTGCCCACAATCAGCAACCAAGTTGTCCTCACCACGGACATGTCTGATTTCGAGCTTCTCTCTCTTCTCAGGGTTCACTAGATAGGCATGTTGTTGGATCGGGGCCCAGTCCCCAATGTCATGCTCTAGTACATTTGGGTTGGCACATCTGAGAATGAACCCTGATATTCTAATAGCAGGGCAACAATGTCAATATAATTGTACCAAAAATTGTCAGTTGGTTGCATAAATAAATATTTGGTTGCATAGTCCTTTTTTCAAAGTATTTTCAATGACATTTTTCTAGGTGGGATATCCCCAATGTCAAAACACAGTTTTAACATGTACAAATCAATAACCAATATGCAGAAACAGTTTGTGATAAATTGAAAACCTAAACATAACATGTGCTATATACACAAACATCTGCCACAATAATCATATTACTTTTTAAAAACAAGCTCCTTATAAACTGCACAAGCACCAGAAACGCTGTTGTTTTGACAAGTAGCAATAAATCACTGATATCGATTAGGGGGGAAATCAGGTTGTACGTGCTGTTGAAACTAACACAACTAAAAAACACTTGGAAATGGGAGATATATTTTACCTCACTGATTAGAGGACAACCTGCAGAAGACAGTCAGCTACATTTTGGAGTGATGCATTTAAATTTAGGGGTCGCTAAACAAAGGAACACAACACTTATTTGTCATAACTCATCGATATCATGCTAAAATCATTTGTGTGACAGAAGGGAGATGAGGTTGCACGTCCTGTTAAAACTAACAGCTCAAAAACCACACGGAATCTGGGAATAATGTGTAAATCACTGGTTAGAGGACAATTTGTAGAAAACAGCTTGCTACATTTTGAAGTGGTGCATTTTGATTCCAGTGGGTCACCAACGTGGTAAGTGTAACAACTTTTTTGTTAGTAACTTTTTGTTAAATCACATATATAGTACTCTTTCAATTCAGAGCCTGGATTTTCCCCCTGAGGATAATATCCATATCATGTTGAAATCAATAGAACAGGGGACAAACGTTTAGGGTTCTACATTGGGACATCATTAAAATACTCCTACTACAATGTTCAAAAATTCTACATTGTGACATTAGTTCATTGATATCATGAAACAACTCCTTCATGTAAGTAGTTTCTGACATTTGATCAGAGATCTTTTATCAGATTATCTCTGGTCACAGCTATGAGGGTTCTCTCCTGTGTGTGTTCTCTGGTGTTTAGTCAGACAACGAGACTCAGTAAAAAACTCTTCCCATACTGATCACAGCTATTTGGTTTCTCTCCTATGTGTGTTCTCTGGTGTTTAGTCAGACCCCCAGACTCAGTAAAACTCTTCCCACACTGATCACAGCTATATGGTTTCTCTCCTGTGTGTGTTCTCTGGTGCACTGTCAGATGGCCAGATTGAACAAAACTCTTCCCACATTGACCACAGCTATAAGGTTTCTCTCCTGTGTGTGTTCTCTGGTGTAGCGTCAGAGTGCTAGATGCAGCAAAACTCTTTCCACATTGATCACAGCTATAAGGTTTCTCTCCTGTGTGTATTCTCTGGTGCACAGTCAGTTCTCCAGATCGACCAAAACTCTTCCCACATTGATCACAGCTATAAGATTTCTCTCCTGTGTGTGTTATCTTGTGTTGAGTCAGAATGTTAGATGTAATAAAACTCTTCCCACATTCATCACAGCTATAAGGTTTCTCTCCTGTGTGTGTTCTCTGGTGTTTAGTCAGACCCCCAGACTCAGTAAAACTCTTCTCACACTGATCACAGCTATACGGTTTCTCTCCTGTGTGTGTTCTCTGGTGTGATGTCAGATTGCCAGATTGAACAAAACTCTTCCCACATTGATCACAGCTATAAGGTTTCTCTCCTGTGTGTGTTCTCTGATGAATTTTAATGCCTGATGAGGTGAATCTCTTCCCACAGTCAGAGCAGCAGTGAGTTCTCTTCCCTGTGGGTCTCTGCTGGTGTTTCTTGAGGAGTTCTGATCTGGAGAGACTCTTCTCTGCCTCGTCAGCATCATGAGGTTGTTGAGGCTCCCCAGAGGATCCACGATAGTCCCGTCTCTCTCCTGTGTGAACGGCAAAGTCAGACAGATGGTTAAAGGCCCACAACAGCAGAAATCCATTGTTTATTTGAGGTAAAAGGTCGTACCCATGAAGTTGTACAACAATTGACGTCTGTTCAATTATTTGACAATTAAGACAGTCAACTTAGCAACAATCATATTTTGTCTTGTTTTCACATTAGTAGTAACTAGAAATAAGTTATTCATGTTGTTGAAACTCTAAGCAGTGTACCAGACGACTTTTGGTCTCCAATATAGGCCCCTTTCTGTGTTTGCTAAAATTGCAGCACGAGGGCGATGCACACACAATCTGGTTGTAGAAACTCCTCCCTGCTAATGAGGAAACCACTAGTTATGGATGTAGTATATCTGGTAATGAGTAAACCACTAGTTATGGATGTAGTATATCTGGTAAGGAGGAAACCACTAGTTGTGGATGTAGTATATCTGGTAAGGAGGAAACCACTAGTTATGGATGTAGTATATCTGCTAATGAGGAAACCACTAGTTATGGATGTAGTATATCTGCCTGGAGCAAAAATGGTGAGCTAAGATTTTAGTTTTTCACAATGTATTCTGAATATTACAGCGCAAGATCAGGAGTGCTACTCAAGGAAACTCACATTAAGCTCTGTGTCTATTCACTACCATGGGGGAAAACTCAGGGGAGTTCTCATAGGCTGACAGCAAAAATAGCCTCCATTTCCAGGTTGCTTATGAGTGCATTTCACATTACTTTTGGATTATAACTGTAAGGCTCGTTTGAATCTCCTGCTTAATATGTTTGTGTTATTGTCGCAAATCAACTAATTTATACTTAAAAAACACTTCAACCAGTAAAATGCTCTTTAGCTAGCTTTGCCATCAGCCTGAAACTGAGGGTTTGTACATTTGCATCTAGACGTTCCGCTAGCGGAACGCCTCACTAATATCCAACGGTAGAGCGTGGCGCGGAATACAAAAACCTTAAAAATGCTATAACTTCAATTTCTCAAACATATGACTATTTTACACCATTTGAAAGATAAGACTAAGTATCTCTGTGTCCAAACAGACTAACGAGACCCCGCTGTAAATCAAGCAGACAATAACACACTATAAACATCAATTTGTTAGGGATGTTGGATCCAACATGGAGCACGGCATAACTGTCTTTACCAGAGTAATGAATGAAGAAGCACTTTGGTTGTTGTTGCATGTCGTGATGTTTGTCATGTGACTGTCATTCAGAAAATGATTTCCTGGATCAGCTGATGATAGTTGAACATGTGACTAACTAAACAGCTACAGTATTAAGAATTATGTGTAATTATTGAAGAACTGCGTTAATGACAGTATCCATGTGGGTGTTGTCAATAAAGTTAAGGTGACTCTCGGTTAGAACCATTGGATTTAGTAAACTGAAATGATTTAGGATTTCTGTGCCCATGAAAACTGTTTTCCCAGCGTACCATAAGGAGACACTAAATGTTACGTAATTAGAGAGCATTTCAGAGATCTGAATACAAAAAACTGTCCGACAGCAAGATCCAGTATTTAAGTTAAAGTTCATCATTTGACAAGCGTAACGTTATGACTATAACTACTGTTCCCTGAAGGAGGGAAACTAGGTACAACATACTATTAAATCCACACGTTATGACTATAACTACTGTTCCCTGAAGGAGGGAAACTAGGTACAACATACTATTAAATCCACACGTTATGACAATAACTACTGTTCCCTGAAGGAGGGAAACTAGGTACAACATACTATTAAATCCACGCCTCGCTGGAAGCCCCGCCTTCTACAGGTGATGAGCGCGAGGCTCGGATTTCTTCCTTAAATTTAATACCGCTCTTCACCGACCCAGGAAGGGGTGGGGCCAAACAGGTGTTGTACCTCGTTTCCCTCCTTCAGGGAACAGTAATTATAGTCAAAGTTACATTTGGGGATGTCTGATAGTATTTCTGATTGTCTTAACACACCACCACTAATGAGTTGGCGTGTTTAAATTTTTGGGCTTTATGTAGGTCATTTTAAACTTAGCAATGGAAATAAAAATGTATATTTATAATTTTCATTTAAATAGAATGTAGATTAACCACAGAGAATGATGTTGAGATAAAGACAATTATAATTATTAATACTATTATAAATTAAATGAAACTGTTCCAGTAAAATGTGAATATGAAAATCATAACTAGCACCAGATCAGTAGAAATGATCAGAAATTGGCACCAAATGGAAAAGGTTGCTGACTGCTGGTGTAGCCTAATACCAGAAACTATAGGAGCATAACGACTGCTGGTGTAGTCTATTACCAGAAACTATAGGAGCATAACGACTGCTGGTGTAGCCTATTACCAGAAACTATAGGAGCATAACGACTGCTGGTGTAGTCTATTACCAGAAACTATAGGAGCATAACGACTGCTGGTGTAGCCTATTACCAGAAACTATAGGAGCATAACGACTGCTGGTGTAGTCTATTACCAGAAACTATAGGAGCATAACGACTGCTGGTGTAGCCTATTACCAGAAACTATAGGAGCATAACGACTGCTGGTGTAGCCTATTACCAGAAACTATAGGAGCATAACGACTGCTGGTGTAGTCTATTACCAGAAACTATAGGAGCATAACGACTGTAGTCTATTACCAGAAACTATAGGAGCATAACGACTGCTGGTGTAGTCTATTACCAGAAACTATAGGAGCATAACGACTGCTGGTGTAGTCTATTACCAGAAACTATAGGAGCATAACGACTGCTGGTGTAGCCTATTACCAGAAACTATAGGAGCATAACGACTGCTGGTGTAGTCTATTACCAGAAACTATAGGAGCATAACAACTGCTGGTGTAGTCTATTACCAGAAACTATAGGAGCATAACGACTGCTGGTGTAGCCTATTACCAGAAACTATAGGAGCATAACGACTGTAGTCTATTACCAGAAACTATAGGAGCATAACGACTGCTGGTGTAGTCTATTACCAGAAACTATAGGAGCATAACGACTGCTGGTGTAGACTATTACCAGAAACTATAGGAGCATAACGACTGCTGGTGTAGCCTATTACCAGAAACTATAGGAGCATAACGACTGCTGGTGTAGTCTATTACCAGAAACTATAGGAGCATAACGACTGCTGGTGTAGCCTATTACCAGAAACTATAGGAGCATAACGACTGCTGGTGTAGTCTATTACCAGAAACTATAGGAGCATAACGACTGCTGGTGTAGTCTATTACCAGAAACTATAGGAGCATAACGACTGCTGGTGTAGTCTATTACCAGAAACTATAGGAGCATAACGACTGCTGGTGTAGCCTATTACCAGAAACTATAGGAGCATAACGACTGCTGGTGTAGCCTATTACCAGAAACTATAGGAGCATAACGACTGTAGTCTATTACCAGAAACTATAGGAGCATAACGACTGCAGGTGTAGTCTATTACCAGAAACTATAGGAGCATAACGACTGCTGGTGTAGTCTATTACCAGAAACTATAGGAGCATAACGACTGTAGTCTATTACCAGAAACTATAGGAGCATAACGACTGCTGGTGTAGCCTATTACCAGAAACTATAGGAGCATAACAACTGCTGGTGTAGTCTATTACCAGAAACTATAGGAGCATAACGACTCTTCTAAGGAAGAGGTTTTTCTGATGGTTAGGCTATCTATATTCAGAGGGGTGTCATCAATAGCCCATAATGACAAAGTGAAAACAGGTAAAAAACAGAAATACCTTATTTACTGAAGTATTCAGACCCTTTGCTATGAGACTCGAAATTGCTTTCAGGTGCATCTTGTTTCCATTAATCATCCTTGAGATGTATCTACAACTTGTTTGGAGTCCACCTGTGGTAAATTCAATTGATTGGATATGATTTGGAAAGGCACACACCTGTCTATATAAGGTCCCACAGTTGACAGTGCATGTCAGAGCAAAAACCAAGCCATGAGGTCGAAGGAATTGTCTGTAGAGCTCCGAGACAGGATTGTGTCGAGGCACAGATCTGGGGATGGGTACCAAAAATAATTCTGCAGTATTGAAGGTCCCCAAGAACACAGTGGCCTCCATCATTCATAAATGGAATACTCTTCCTAGAGCTGGTCACCCGGCCAAACTGAGCGATTGGGGGAGAAGGGCCTCGGTCAGGGAGGTGACCACAAACCTGATGGTCACTCTGACAGAGCTCCAGAGTTCCTCTGTGGAGATGGGAGAACCTTCCAGAAGGACAACCATCTCTGTAGCACTCCACCAATCAGACCTTTATGGTAGAGGCCAGACAGAAGCCACTCCTCAGTATAAAGCATATGACAGCCCTCTTGGAGTTTGACAAAAGGCACCTTAAGACTCTAAGACCATGAGAAACAAGATTCTCTGACTTGATGAAACCAAGATTGAACTCATTGGCCTGACTGCCAAGAGTCACATCTGGAGGAAACCTGGCACCATCCCTACGGTGAAGCATGGTGGTGGCAGCATCATGCTGTGGGGATGTTTTTCAGCAGCAGGGACTGGGAGACTAGTCCGGAAAGTATTATGTGAAATTATTTTGATGTGATATTTAAATATTGTGTGAAATTACTCTGAATTGATATGAAAGTACAGCAATTTATGCTTCTAGAAACGTATTGCAATTGAGAATCGATTCACATTTAGATGGATTATTTGACTATTTTACCTGAACAGAGCCAGTCTACCTCTGAAAATAACATACAGTCCTTGGACCTTGAGGAGTAACGGGGGCAGCAATCAGCAGTAGAAACAATAACAAAGCGAACTCCCTGCCCGTTTCGGTAAAAAGTTGAGGGATGGGGCTGGAGAAATGTAACCATCCATGATATCAACATTCTAGTTTTAACCATGTTTTGAGGATATACAGTGTTTGTTTATATTTACTGACAAACATTGGAGTAAAAGAAGCTTATATTTTGGGTTCTGATGGGGTTCGACAGTTGAACTAAGCTCATGAGGCATTTATAAGTGATTTATTCAAGAAACAGATGGGTACATATCATGAATGTATAAGTCCCAAAATGGATGTAACAACTGCTGATTGCCCCTTTAAGAGAACATCTTGGGCTAATCTAATAGGAGATATTGAGGACTACAGTATTTCAGGCATTGTCATTGGATGCATTTGATCAATTGTTAACGTTTTGTTGATGGTCCACTCTTGATGTTCTACACGTTACAGTGAAGCTTCAGCCATTCCTACAGAACAACATTAAAGTGTAGAACCCCTTTACTGCATATTGGTTCAACGACTGCAGAGACGGTACTTACTGGTGTTAAACAGATCTCCAACCTCTTCTTCCTCCAATGTGACAGTCATCTCCCCCTCCTCCCCTTTCACTCCAAAAACTGAATCCTCCTCTTTCTCTGCCGTCTCTTCTTTTACTGTAACACCCTCCTCCTCTTTCACTCTGAACGCGTCTTTCTCTTCTTTCACTGTAACGTCTTTCTCTTCTTCTTTCACGGTAACAGCTTCACCCTCTACTTGTTTTTGTATTGTAACAGCCTCCTCTTCCTCCTCCTCTTTCACTAGAGCTTCTTTCTCCGTCCAGCAGACCTCCGCTTCTTTAGCAGGAGGAGAGTAGCTTAGTGAACTCATGGTCGGTATGTTAGCATTAGCGACTAGCTTAGTTCTAAGCTAACTTAGCAAACCAGCTAGCTGACAAACAACGTAAATATATCATTAAATGGGCCAACAAGTACATACGACAGAAGTGTGTTTAATACACAGCGACTAATATACACCAAACCAGTGTAAAGAGCGTGAATGTTGTAGCTATGTTTGTTAGAAAGCTACCGAGGTGTCTGACTAGCTGTTGTTGTTGAAGGAGCGTCCCGTCCACTAGATTATACGTCACACTGGCAGCATCGCCTGAACCTAAAAGACGCACATCGCCATCTGCTGACTGGAGGGCAACGCAGTTGAGGAACCAAACGTTTATTTTTCATTTATTTCAGGAAAGTTTAATATTATATTAAGTCGTTCAAAGAGAAGCATGTGTTGATTGATTCGTTTTTAATGAGTGAGAATTTAAAACAAACTTTACACCCACTACATATTTGCATTGAACCATACTTCTGACATGGATCATTTTGACCCCAGAGGCATATCTTTTATCATAGCCAAAATGTAGTTTATTCAATTCTTAATGACTTTGTCAATCAACTTGTTCTTAATAAATCTAAATCATGGTTTAGTGTTTCTATATCAATATGGACTTTTAACAAATTCAAATCCTTTGGAGTCATTTTGACTCCAGCCAAAAGCATCTTTGATAAATAGGACGTTTATTTCAAATCAAAATCACATTTTATTGGTCACATACACGTGTTTAGCAGATATTATTGTGGGTGTAGTGAAATGCTTGTGTTTCTAGCTGCGACAGTGCAGTAATATCTAACAAGTAATATCTAACAATTTCACAACATAGACCCAATACACACAAATCTAAGTATTTGAATCTAGGTTTCTCTGTAGACATGATCCATCCCACCAGAGGGTGGAGGGGCACCTGTATCAGTGGTTTTGACCAGATAGACACCTGCAGACACACAGTGTAGTGCCTCCCATGTACTCTCCTAAGATTGGACTCTTCTATACCACGTATCACATGACTGTGTACAAAACTGCAAGGGGTATACAGTGCATTCATTAAGTATTCAGACCCCTTCACTTTTTAAACATTTAGTTACATTACAGCCTTATTCTAAAGTTGAATAATTTCATAATTGAATAATCAATACCCCATAATGCCATCACAATAACCCATAATGAGAAAACAAAATCATTTTTAAAAAACATTTTTCCAAATGTATTTACTTAAGTATTCAGACCCTTTGCTATGAGACTCGAAATTGAGCTCAGATGCATCCTGATTCAATTGATCTTCCTTGAAATGTTTCTACAACTTGATTGGAGTCCACTTGTGGTAAATTCAATTGATTAGACATGATTAGGAAAGGCACACAACTGTCTATATAAGATCCCACAGTTTACAGTGCATGTCAGAACAAAAACCGAGCCATGAGGTCAAAGGAATTGTCCATATTGCTCTGAGACAGGATTGTGTCGAGGCACAGATCTGGGAAAGGGTACCAAAAAATGTCTTCAGCATTGAAGGTCCCCAAGAACACAGTGGCCTCCATCATTCTTATATGGAAGAAGTTTGGAACCACCAAGATTCTTCCTAGAGCTGGCCACCCAGCCAAACTGAGCAATCTGGGGAGAAGGGCCTTGGTCAAGGAGGTGAACAAGAACCCGATGTTCACTCTGACAGAGCTCCAGAGTTCCTCTCTGGAGAAGGGAGAACCTTCCAGAACGACAACCATCTCTGCAGCACTCCAGCAATCAGGCCTTAATGTAGCAATGATTAAATTGTCAAAATGTATTTCAATGGACAATTCAGTGACCTGTTCTGTGAAAGGTGTTGGCTAGAGATGACATGCAGGAGCTCGCAGGGATTTGTAGTCTTGCATGTCGTCTACTTTGATGCCAATTAGCATTTTAGATTCCAAGAGTAAAGAGACACAAATATATTGATAAAGTATTTGTATTGATTATGGATTCCCATTAGTTCCTGCCAAGTTAGGTCAGGGAGCGTGCCAGCCTGCCTGAACCGCCCCTGAATTAACAGGTATAAATGATGGATTATGAACTAACAGGTATAAATGATGGGTTATGAATTAACAGGTATAAATGATGGGTTATGAATTAACAGGTATAAATGATGGGTTATGAATTAACAGGTATAAATGATGGGTTATGAATTAACAGGTATAAATGATGGGTTATGAATGAACAGGTATAAATGATGGGTTATAAATTAACACATCCCCTGCGAGCCCAGGCATTTCAATACCTTCAGGATTTCTTACGGTCCATGTGCAATGTATATGGTTATCTCTGTCTCTCTCTCCATCTCTTCTTTAACAAGCAGCCATGTTGTTGTCATTCCACTAGGGACCTGTTTTCAGCATTTTAAGTCTGCAGTCAATAACCAGTGCACTGGGATTATCCCTCTACACCCTTTACACATGTACTGCACTGGGATTATCCCTCAACACCCTTTACACATGTACTGTACTGGGATTATCCCTCAACACCCTTTACACATGTACTGCACTGGAAATATCCCTCTACACCCTTTACACATGTACTGCACTGGAATTATCCCTCAACACCCTTTACACATGTACTGCACTGGAAATATCCCTCTACACCCTTTACACATGTACTGCACTGGAATTATCCCTCAATACCCTTTACACATGTACTGCATTGGAATTATCCCTCAATACCCTTTACACATGTACTGCACTGGAATTATCCCTCTACACCCTTTACACATGTACTGCACTGGGATTATCCCTCTACACCCTTTACACATGTACTGCACTGGAATTATCCTTCTACACATGTACTGCACTGGAATTATCCCTCAACACCCTTTACACATGTACTGCACTGGGATTATCCCTCTACACCCTCTACACATGTACTGTACTGGGATTATCCCTCTACACCCTTTACACATGTACTGCACTGGAATTATCCCTTTACACCCTTTACACATGTACTGTACTGGAAATATCCCTCAACACCCTTTACACATGTACTGCACTGGAATTATCCCTTTACACATGTACTGCACTGGAATTATCCTTTTACACATGTACTGCACTGGGATTATCCCTCTACACCCTTTACACATGTACTGTACTGGAATTATCCCTTTACAGTTAGAAGCACTTCCTTTAAGAGTGTGCTCCTAATCTCAGCTCGTTACCTGTATAAAAGACACCTGGGAGACAGAAATCTTTCTGATTGAGAGGGGGTCAAATACTTATTTCCCTCACTAAAATGCAAATCAATTTATAACATTTTTGACATGCATTTTTCTGGATTTTTTTGTTGTTGTTATTCTGTCTCTCACTGCTCAAATAAACCTACTATTAAAATTATAGACTGATTATTTCTTTGTAAGTGGGCAAATGTACAAAATCAGCAGGGGATCAAATACTTTTTCCCCCCACTGTACATCTACATGATGTATTGTTACACCATGTAGGAGCAGTATAGACCTAGTCTGTTCATTATATACATCTACATGATGTATTGTTACACCAAAAAAAAGGGAAATTATATTATTTTATACTAATACAATTGCTCAGAGAAAGAGATTTAGTTTAACATGTAATTCTCAAAAGGCAGGGGTCTGAATTATTGCTACCCATGTTTTCAATACTCCAGCACTCTCCCCTTGGGAGGATAATGACACTGAAATGTTTTATGAGATTAGAGAACACATTGGGTGGTATCTTAGACCATTCCTCCATACAGAATCTCTCCAGGTCCTTGATTTATTTAGTCTGTCTTGTGGACTGCCCTGTTCAATTCAAACCACAGGTTTTCAATGGAGTTCAAGTCTGAAGACTGAGATGGCCATAGAACATTTTTGATTTTGTACCCAATTTACAGTTTCTTTGTTTTGCTGGAAGATCCACTTATGGCCAAGTTTCAGCCTCCTAGCAGAGAGGTAACCAGGTTTTGGGCTAAAATATCCTGGTAGTGGTTAAAGTTGATTTATTTTATACATTTTTGCTCATCTTTATCAAGGGTATTAATAACTAGGTGCTTATTTTGATATCTTGTTTTTTGACTGAGTCAGAAATACAGATGTGGAGTAGATGTAGTTTGTTTTAAATTCTCATAAAAATCTGAACTAATCAAACAACACTTGTTGCTCTTTATACGTGTTGATATAATATTCATATTTAATGGAGAGAAAAAAAGTTTCCCTAAACTGCTTTATAATATTATAATTCAATGAAGAATAAAAATAGTTTTCCCTCCTCAACTGCGTTTCCTCCCTCCAGACAGCAGATGGCGATATGTGTCTTTCAGGCGATGTTTCTAGTGTGACGTATAATCTAGTGGACGGAACGCTTCTTCAACAACTGCAGCCACCTCGGTAGCTCGCTAGCCGACAAAGTCGGAACATTCAAGTTCTTTAGACACTTTCCTGGTTTAATTGTAACTGTGATTTAAACATACTTATGTGGAAACAACGAGCTACCCCATTTAATTTAATATTTACGTTGTAAGTCAACTATCTGGCTGGTTAAGTTAGCACTAGCCTAGCTAGCTAACATCCCCGACCATGCGCTCACTAAGCTACTCTCCTCCTGCTAAAGAAGAGGTCTGTTGGACGGAGAAAGAAGCTCTGGGGCTGAACGTTGTCGTGAAAGAGGAGAAGGAAGAGGAGGATGTCACAGTAAAACAAGAAGTAGAGGGTGAGGCTGTTACAGTGAAAGAAGAAGAGAAAGACGTTACAGAGAAAGAAGAGGAAGACGCGTTCAGAGTGAAAGAGGAGGAGGATGTTACTGTGAAAGAAGAGGAGGAAGTGAAAGAAAATGAAGACGTTTTTGGAATGAAGGATGAAGAGGGGGAGATTACTGTCACATTAGAGGAGGACGAAGAAGAGAAGACTGGAGAGCTGATTAACACCAGTAAATACAGTGAGTACTATCTAATAAAACAGGGACATTGATCTGATTAACACCAGTAAATACAGTGAGTACTATCTAATAAAACAGGGACATTGATCTGATTAACACCAGTAAATACAGTGAGTACTATCTAATAAAACAGGGACATTGATCTGATTAACACCAGTAAATACAGTGAGTACTATCTAATAAAACAGGGGCATTGATCTGATTAACACCAGTAAATACAGTGAGTACTATCTAATAAAACAGGGACATTGATCTGATTAACACCAGTAAATACAGTGAGTACTATCTAATAAAACAGGGACATTGATCTGATTAACACCAGTAAATACAGTGAGTACTATCTAATAAAACAGGGGCATTGATCTGATTAACACCAGTAAATACAGTGAGTACTATCTAATAAAACAGGGGCATTGATCTGATTAACACCAGTAAATACAGTGAGTACTATCTAATAAAACAGGGACATTGATCTGATTAACACCAGTAAATACAGTGAGTACTATCTAATAAAACAGGGACATTGATCTGATTAACACCAGTAAATACAGTGAGTACTATCTTATAAAACAGGGACATTGATCTGGTTAACACCAGTAAATACAGTGAGTACTATCTAATAAAACAGGGGCATTGATCTGATTAACACCAGTAAATACAGTGAGTACTATCTAATAAAACAGGGACATTGATCTGATTAACACCAGTAAATACAGTGAGTACTATCTAATAAAACAGGGACATTGATCTGATTAACACCAGTAAATACAGTGAGTACTATCTAATAAAACAGGGACATTGATCTGATTAACACCAGTAAATACAGTGAGTACTATCTAATAAAACAGGAACATTGATCTGATTAACACCAGTAAATACAGTGAGTACTATCTAATAAAACAGGGACATTGATCTGATTAACACCAGTAAATACAGTGAGTACTATCTAATAAAACAGGGGCATTGATCTGATTAACACCAGTAAATACAGTGAGTACTATCTAATAAAACAGGGACATTGATCTGATTAACACCAGTAAATACAGTGAGTACTATCTAATAAAACAGGGGCATTGATCTGATTAACACCAGTAAATACAGTGAGTACTATCTAATAAAACATGGACATTGATCTGATTAACACCAGTAAATACAGTGAGTACTATCTAATAAAACAGGGACATTGATCTGATTAACACCAGTAAATACAGTGAGTACTATCTAATAAAACAGGGACATTGATCTGATTAACACCAGTAAATACAGTGAGTACTATCTAATAAAACAGGGACATTGATCTGATTAACACCAGTAAATACAGTGAGTACTATCTAATAAAACAGGGACATTGATCTGATTAACACCAGTAAATACAGTGAGTACTATCTAATAAAACAGGGGCATTGATCTAATTAACACCAGTAAATACAGTGAGTACTATCTAATAAAACAGGGACATTGATCTGATTAACACCAGTAAATACAGTGAGTACTATCTAATAAAACAGGGACATTGATCTGATTAACACCAGTAAATACAGTGAGTACTATCTAATAAAACAGGGACATTGATCTGATTAACACCAGTAAATACAGTGAGTACTATCTAATAAAACAGGGACATTGATCTGATTAACACCAGTAAATACAGTGAGTACTATCTTATAAAACAGGGACACAAACTCTGCAGATGTTGAACTAATGTGTGATTTTTAAAAGGGCATTCTACACTTGAATATATTTTTGTACTGTATGAATTGTTCATGACGTCCTCCAGGGATTTTTAAACTTTTCCTGTTGAAAAGTGATATAAATACAGTAAAGTATAAACACACTAATGGGAAACAAATAAATGTTTTGAGCAAAATAGTGTTTTTTTAACAACTGCAAACTAGAAGGAGTGATGTCATAGTAAGGCCTCCAAGGAGTTGGCTTGATGGGAAGTCGTGATGTCATCCAATAGGCGACTGATCTTCATGTGAATATTCATTATTCTTTTTAAAATCCTTCCTGTTCTGTCAAGTTGGTTGTTGATCATTGCTAGAAAGCCATTTTCAAGTCTTGCTATAGACTTTCAAGATGATTTAAGTCCAAACTGTAACTAGGCCACTCAGGAACATTCAATGTCATCTTGGTAAGCTCCTCCAGTGTAGATTTGGCCTTGTGGTTTAGGTTATTGTCCTGTTAGGACAGTTTTCTGTATTCAGATCTCTGAAATGCTCTCTAACTACGTAACATTTAGTGTCTCCTTGTGTTACGCTGGGGAAACAGTTTTCATGGGCACAGAAATCCTAAATCATTTCAGAGTTTGCTAAATCCAATGGTTCTAACCAAGAGTCACCTTAACTTTATTGACAACACCCAAATGGATACTGTCATTAACGTGGTTCTTCAATAATTACACATAATTCTTAATACTGTAGCTGTTTATTTACAGTCACATGTTCAACTATCATCAGCTGATCCACAATCATTTTCTGAATGACAGTCACATGACAAACATCACGACATGCAACAACAACCAAAGTGCTTCTTCATTCATTACTCTGGTAAAGACAGTTATGCCGTGCTCCACGTTGGATCCAACATCCCAAACAAATCGATGTTTATAATGTGTTACTGTCTGGCTGATTTACAGTAGGGTCTCATTACTCTGTTTGTGCACAGAGATACACTCCACGTTGGATCCAACATCCCTACTTTGCTCATAATGTGTAGAGAACTGTTCCTTGATGGATAGGCTATTGTTCAACACACAGAGCTATTTTCCTTTATTCAGGACATTTAGAATGACAACACATTACAGAGTAGCCTAGTGGGATTATTCACAAAATTATCTGGTGATCAGGTTATGAAACGTCACGACAGACATTTTAGTGTCCATGTTTCACCTGAAATATTAAATGATTTATAGTCCTACGTCTATGTCGTTGTTAGATAAAGTTATGGGTCCTACAGTAGGTCTATGTTATTGTTAGGTGAAGTTATGGGCCAATTTGTTAAACACTTAGTGTACAAACCCTCATTGTCAGGCTGATGTTAAAGCTAGCCAAAGAGCATTTTACTGGTTGAAGTGTTTTTTAAGTGTAAAGCAGTTGATTTGCGACAATAACACAAACATATTAAGCAGGAGGTTCAAACGAGCTTTACAATTATAATCCAAAAGTAATGTGAAATGCACTCATATGCAACCTGTAAATGGAGGCTATTTTTGCTGTCAGCCTATGAGAACTCTCCTGAGTTTTCCCCCACAGTGCTGAATTAGTGAATAGACAGAACTTAATGTGAGTTTACTTGAGTAGCACTCCTGATCTTGTCCTGATAGTGCGCTGTAATATTCAGAATACATTGTGAAAAACGATCATCTTCGCTCACCATTTTTGCTCCAGGCAGATATACTACATCCATAACTAGTGGTTTCCTCATTACCAGATATACTACATCCATAACTAGTGGTTTCCTCATTACCAGATATACTACATCCATAACTAGTGGTTTCCTCATTACCAGATATACTACATCCATAACTAGTGGTTTCCTCATTAGCAGATATACTACATCCATAACTAGTGGTTTCCTCATTACCAGATATACTACATCCATAACTAGTGGTTTCCTCATTAGAATGGAGGAGTTTCTACAACCAAATTGCGTGTGCATCGCTGCAATTTTAGCAAACACAGAAAGGGGCCTATATTGGAGGCCAAAGGTCATCTGGCACACTGCTTAGGTCTTGACTGTCTTGTCAAATGTTGTACAACTTCATGGGTACTCTCTGGTCATCCCTTTTTACCTCAAATAAACAGTGGATTTCTGCTGTTGTGGGCATTTAACCATCTGTATGACTTTGTTGTTCACACAGGAGAGAGACGGGACTATCGTGGATCCTCTGGGGAGCCTCAACAACCTCATGATGCTGAAGAGGCAGAGAAGAGTCTCTCCAGATCAGAACTCCTCAAGAAACACCTGCAGAGACCCACAGGGAAGAAATCTTACTTCTGCTCTGATTGTGGGAAAAGATTCAACTCCTCAGTAAAACTTAAAATACATCAAAGAATTCACACTGAAGAGAAACCTTTTGGCTGTACTCAATGTGGGAAGAGTTATGCCCTGTCAGGTAGCCTGATATCACATCAGAGAACACACACAGGAGAGAAACCTTTTAGCTGTACTCAGTGTGGGAAGAGTTTTGTTAATTCTAGCTGTCTGAAGAGACACCAGATAACACACACAGGAGAGAAAGCTTTTAGCTGTAATCAATGTGGAAAGAGTTATAGAGAGTCAGGTAGCCTGAAATCACATCAGAGAACACACACAGGAGAGAAACCTTTTAGCTGTAATCAATGTGGGAAGAGTTTTACCCAGTCAGGTAGCCTGATATCACATCAGAGAACACACACAGGAGAGAAACCTTTTAGCTGTAATCAATGTGGAAGAAGTTATGCCCTGTTAGGTAGCCTGACAGCACATCAGAGAACACACACAGGAGAGAAACCTTTTAGCTGTACTCAATGTGGGAAGAGTTTTTTCGTTCTAGCTGTCTGAAGAGACACCAGAAAACACACACAGGAGAGAAACCTTTTAGCTGTAATCAATGTGGAAAGAGTTATACCCAGTCAAGAAGCCTGATATCACATCAGAGAACGCACACAGGAGAGAAACGAGAGAAACCATATAGCTGTACTCAATGTGGGAAGAGTTTTTTTCGTTCTAGCAGTCTGAAGGTACACCATAGAACACACACAGGAGAGAAATCATATAGCTGTACTCAATGTGGGAAGAGTTTTTTTTGTTCTAGCAGTCTGAAGGTACACCATAGAACACACACAGGAGAGATACGAGAGAAATCATATAGCTGTACTCAATGTGGGAAGAGTTTTTTTCGTTCTAGCAGTTTGAAGGTACACCATAGAACACACACAGGAGAGAAATCATATAGCTGTACTCAATGTGGGAAGAGTTTTTTTTGTTCTAGCAGTCTGAAGGTACACCATAGAACACACACAGGAGAGATACGAGAGAAATCATATAGCTGTACTCAATGTGGGAAGAGTTTTTTTTCGTTCTAGCCATCTGAAGAGACACCATAGAACACACACAGGAGAGAAATCTTTTAGCTGTGATCAATGTGGGAAGAGTTTTACTACATCTAGCAGTCTGACTAAACACCAGAGAACACACACAGGAGAGAAACCTTATGGCTGTGATCAGTGTGACAAGAGATACTTTGATAAAAGATCTCTGATCAAACATCAGAAAATACATGAAGGAGTTGTTTCATGATATCAATGAAATAATGTCACAATGTAGAATGTTTTAACATTGTAGAAGGAGTATTTTAATGATGTCACAATGTAGAACCCTAAATGTTTGTCCCCTGTTCTATTGATTTCAACATGATATGGATATTAGCCTCAGGGGGAAAATCCAGGCTCTGAAATGGAAGAGTTACTATTTATGAGATTTAACAAAAAGTGACAAAAAAAATGTATTACACTTACCATGTTGGTGACCCACTTGAATCAAAATGCAACACTTCAAAATGTTTAGGTTTTCAATATATAATAACTGTTTCTGCTTATTGGTTATTGATTTGGACACGTTAAAACTGTGTTTTGACATTGGGGATATCCAACCTAGCAACATGTCATTGAAAAGACGTTGAAAATAAGACTATGCCCGACATCCAATATATGTTTGTTGTAGTTGAAAGTGAAAGTTGAAAAGAGGTCTTTTCTGGTCGTTTTTTCAATGACTTGAAAACAGCTTCATTTCAACGTACTTGCAGCCTATACACATGGACGCAGTATAATAAATTGGTCTATAATCAATTTTATTAACAATCCTACATCACTCCAGTATTTATTTACAACATTCAAGTGCTAATTGTCTTTATTCCACTACTGAAGAAGCATGACTCAAATCACCTCATATTTATAAAAAATAAAATAAAAAAGTACAATTTTTTTTTAATGAAATATATGCATTCACTACTGTACGTCGCTCTGGATAAGAGCGTCTGCTAAATGACTAAAATGTAAAATGTAAAAAAATTTAAACATTCAGCCTGACAAAATCAGATTTTTTTTATTATTTCATGCCTCACCATTAGGTTCTTTATTGTCAATATGTATTAACAAAGGGGTGTACATTTGGTTTTGATATTTCATATTTACAATTCATGTAATACTTATTCATGCAACCAACTGACAAGTTTTGGGTACAATTATATTGACATTGTTACCCTGCTTTTAGAATATCAGGAATCATTCTCAGATGTGCCAACCCAAATGTACTAGAGCATGACATTGGGGACTGGGCCCCGATCCAACAACATGCCTATCTAGTGAACCCTGAATAGAGAGAGAAGCTCTGCAGTGAGGTGGAAAGTTACTATGGATATTTCAGGAGTTTCCTCTTGAAATCAGACATGTCTGTGGTGAGGACAACTTGGTTGCTGATTGTCTCAAGGGTGGGCAGTTAAAAAGTTGAGTGTTTTGTGTTTAGCCAGTGCGTTGCCATGGATCACAATTTATTATGACTGCATGTTTTTCCGTATTGGAGATGAGTTTTGTTTGGGCTCGTTCCAAGGTGACGAGAGTTCTAGAAGCTAGTGAGTTTTAGGAAGACGAGTTCTAGAAGCTAGTGAGTTTTAGGAAGACGAGAGTTCTAGAAGCTAGTGAGTTTTAGGAAGGGTTCTATGGAAAGAAAAAGGAGAAACAAATAATACTATTGTATATTATTATTTAGAAATACGTGTTTTTTTCTTGTTTTTAATTGTTGACATCCAGTAGACACCATGTTTATATTGGTGAAGGTGAAGCATTTTAGTTGATTATAATGTGAAATGGAAGTTGTTTTCTGTTGGTGGTGAGCAAACTTGTCCAACAAAAATATAGGATATATTTGTTGTCTTAAGGTGTTAAAGGCTTTGGTTTTTCCATTTATGTTTTGAGGTTGAACTTTAGCACGTCTAGCTCGTTAGCCCGTCTAGCTCGTTAGCCCGTCTAGCTCGTTAGCACGTCTAGCTCGTTAGCACGTCTAGCTCGTTAGCTCGTCTAGCTCGTTAGCTCGTCTAGCTCGTTAGCTCGTCTAGCTCGTTAGCACGTAGGACGCACTGATTGGTGTCACCTCGTTAGTCAGTATGTGTTACACCTGTGCTGGCTTGTCCATCTCGTTAGTGGGAAGGTGTTTCACCTGAGCTGGTCCAGGTTCTATTTAAGAGTGTCTGGCCCAGTGCTCCAGTTGTCTTGATACATGTGGAGAGTCAACACCTTTAGTTGCTCCACCTTTTTGGTTTACTTCCTGTCTTTAAGTTTGGTGTGGGATTTTCTTTTGTTTTCCTCTTCTTGGGCAGATTTAGTGGGTCTCATGGTGGGTGTCTTTTAGGTCCCAGTTGTTGTTACTAGTCAACTTCCAGTGGACACCCCCATAGTGTCTTTCAGAGCCCCTCCGAAAAAACATGCTTATATTTTGGGTTGGATATTGCATCATATTGTTGATATTTTAATCAATGGCATTTCCTTACAATGCTCATTAGTCTTTCAGTTGTTATTATTGTTTTTTATCCTCATATTTGTGTACTAAATATTTCTGATTATTTTCATAGTTTTTTCCTGTGAAGCCATTGTGTTGCATCCATGTCTGACATGTGCTGTATAAATAAAGCTTGATTTGATTTGAACATATTGTAAAACAAATTAACCCAATGACCGACCAATCAACAGACTCTTGCAAAACCAATGAACAAATATGTGCAAAAGCAACACATATTGGTCCATCTTAGTATAAATTCAATATATCTTCCACTGTCAAAATAGTGCAAATGGTATGCATGTTTAGTATCACTTTTCAACCAACCCAGTTCATTTGTTGAAAATGAAAAATGTTGAACTCAACAATACATCAGAGGATTCAACTACTGAGAACTGAAACAAACAAATGGATCATTCCCACCTTTCCAGCCTGCTGAAGGCGTGGTGGAGTGGTAAACACCACCCCCGGCTCTACCAGGGGCTTGAGGTGGTCTCCCACAGCTCTGCTTATGTCATGTTCTGTGGCCTTGCTGTTCCATTTATTGACTGCCCCTGCAACACAGAAACACATTTAGTCATATTATATAAAACACTCAAAGTAATGGATATGGAGCATCTATGGCCTCAGTTACACCTGGCACCTAAATGTGACTTCTGTCATCTGATCACTCCAAGTTGCATTAGGTTCAGATCTACCAGGATGGGCCTTTGACACAGTCAGGCCACTGATTATGCATCAGCAATGTAAAGAGATGGGGTGAATGAGTGGGGAAAGGTACATTTGACACAAATGACCTTCATAATATCAAAGAACAAATGTGTGTCTGAGGGGAAATTAACTTTCATACAGCCAAAAGGGGTGAGAAATTACACCCATATCAGTGGACAATTTGCACTAATGTAAATAAACATAGATGATGGAACATATTCCCTTTTGCTGACGTGATGAACCGCTAAGGGGACATAAATATTTACCATATAAACCATGTGTCACCTCTCTGGCTGTAGAAGTGTTCTTCCTAACCAGTCCCTCAACAGCTCTCTGACTGAGCTCCACCCTCACTGGGTCTTCAGAGGAGAGGAAGGCTGAGGAGGGATGGAAGGATGAATGGATCAGTCAGTCAATAAAGTGTAGAGCTGCTGTCTGACAAAATCACTATTTTTAGTAGTTCATTAAAGTAAATAAGGCTTTATGACTGCTGAATACCAACTATCAATCACTTAGATCATGTATTTTCAGGTAGAGATGCATCCTTGGGACGTCCCTAGCCCGTTGAAGTTGACATTTAAAATGGTTAAGGTTAGGGGTTAAGGTTAGGGTTTAGGATAGGGATGTCCCAAGGATTCCAGATAGCATTGACCATTGTGCATTCTTCTCTCTTTTACATAGCAGGTGATGGGTTCTGAACTTGAAAATATGAAATATCCTTATTCATGTCACTGTTTGAGGGGAATGTAGAACGTTTACATTCTGTCACAATGTGTTATTGTTAGACATCAGGGATCCTATGGAAGGAGAAGGGCCACAGTCTGGAACAAGTCAACAGGACAGCCGTGAGGTGGGGAGGAGAAGGGCCACAGTCTGGAACAAGTCAACAGGACAGCCGTGAGGTGGGGAGGAGAAGGGCCACAGTCTGGAACAAGTCAACAGGACAGCCGTGAGGTGGGGAGGAGAAGGGCCACAGTCTGGAACAAGTCAACAGGACAGCCGTGAGGTGGGGAGGAGTGAGGAATTTAGGCTGAGGTCAGGTCAGGTCAAGTGAGGAAGAACTCATGTGACTAAAGTTCTGCCTAGCAACAGAGGTGTAATTCAACATCAGTTCACCGTCTCACCTCATACTGTATTGGAGCTGCAGCAGCTTCTACTAACGTTAGCTTCGTTAACTAACTAACTAAGGACGGTGACCTGTCCAGACGAGATGTTACAACGAACTGAATCGTCAATGGAGGTCTTCCTCTTTATATAGCCTGCTACAGCATGCAATACTATTAACTCACAAGGGGGCATAACGTTACATGTACAATACTATCCCATTTTGGAAACGTTACATGGATAATACTATCCCATTTTGGAAACGTTACATGTACAATACTATACCATTTTGGAAACGTTACATGTACAATACTATCCCATTTTGGAAATGTTACATGTACAATAATATCCCATTTTGGAAACATTACATGTACAATACTATCCCATTTTGGAAACGTTACATGTACAATACTATACCATTTTGGAAACGTTACATGGACAATACTATCCCATTTTGGAAACGTTACATGTACAATACTATCCTATTTTGGAAACGTTACATGTACAATACTATCCCATTTTGAAAACGTTACATGTCCAATACTACCCCATTTTGGAAACGTTACATGTACAATACTATCCCATTTTGGAAACGTTACATGTCCGCCCCCTTGTGGAGGGAAATTAATATCTTAGATGGTAGCTGTAGATGGGATTCAAATGCATAATGGTATTAATACAGTGTCTAGACTACCTCTTTTGTATAAATGCCCTTCAGAATCCAAACACAGTATTGCCACGCAGCAAAATGTTGTGTATAATCTTTCAAGTCAGCCTGATAAAATATTGAACAATTTGTGTACAAAGATATCTTGAAATGTGATATTATGCCTGTATGGCAGTACTGTTACTGTATGGCAGTACTGTATTGGCTAGTGCTTTCTCCAATATGTTCTTCTATTTTACATTACATTGTATGTCGATGTCATTTATCTTTCAATATTTACTTAATATATATATTTGTTTTTTTTAAAGACTATTCTTTGACACATTTTCTCTTCCTTTGAAACTCTTATAGGACAGAACATGGACACAATGCAATTGGGATCAAGAAGAAGGTACAGATATGTTGTAGGACAGCTGCATTTGAAGTGTACATTTAACCTGCATAGCAGTCAATACAAACTGACATCTATTAGCATACAAATGTGTACAAATGATCTTTTCAGAAATGAATCAAGTCCAAGGAATGGATATAGACAAAAAGATAATTCAAGGACTATCAGAGGTAGAGAGGCGAGGCAGGGGTGAGGACATCATCCTGCTATTTTGACAGTCCCTGAAGGACAATACAGAAGAGGGATCTGCTCTTATTCCTTCCCTTTCTCTAATGTATTTTGTAATAAAATTATTAAGTGTAGTAATATCATTGCTTTACTTTACTAGGACTGGAGACCACAGCAGCGATTCTGCTCTTGCCCTACCTCTTCAATGAGGACCCGAGTGGCCTTTATGTCCGTGACAAGGTATGCCTATGCACCAATCATCTGTTTCTTCATAAACATAGGTGTGCATGCTTATATAAAACTACAGCTGAACATTTGTTATGTTCTTTGTTAATTGTATGTGTATTAATCTTTTCTTACTTTTGTTGACACAGATTTTCACCGCTCTTCACTCCTTTACTGCACATCGGTGGAAATCCATTTCACCATGAGAGTGAAATCCCGCTGGCCTTTGATGGGGAGAACATCCAGGCCCTCGAGGACGTCCCCATGGGACTTGGGGCTCTGCTACGGCTGGATTTTTATTTTCCCTTAAATTTCCCAAAAATGTCAGAAAACACTTCTATTCTTTAGTTAATGTGTTCTGGGGATAAGAGAAGTTGGGGTGAAGTTACCAGGGCATATATATATTATACACACATACAATTCAACATATTTTAATATATTCACAGAATCCATATAAAACATAAGAAATTCTCAGGTAGTCACGACAACCATTCCATTTGCTTTTTCAGGGACTCTCCATAGCAACGAAGCAGCTCTCCAAACATCCTCCCAGCAGAACCAAAAATAAACTTTAGTTTCCCAGACAATGACCATGGGATCCTCAACGGTTCTCTAACCTCCCAGAGACCACGGCAAAATCAAGCCTCCCAGGAACTATAGACCTTCCGCTGCTTTCTAAAATATCATCCCGCTCTCAATACCACCCCAGTTTGTATATGTTACCATCTAGACGTCAGATTAAGACTCATTTCCACATTCACACAACTCTCATATCACAGTCACACAATGCTATTCCCAAACAAACCTAATCAATTAGTTGTTTTCCAACAATATTTTAACCTGCAGGAATATTTTCACATTTCTATGTCATGGTCAGTTCCTAGGATAATGTAACTCATACATTTACATCTTTCAATACTTCTAAAATGGTGTCCAGGTTTAAAATAATTACAGGTTTAAAATAATTACAGGTGCACCTTACCATCTTATACTATATCATAAATGGTCTTAACTAGTAAACACAGATTCTAGTTTTCATCCAGTTCACACAGATAGCTGACTCAGCCTCAGAGCCTTCTGACTGGGCCCTGTTTACACCTCCACACAGGAATACACACTCAGAGCCTCCTGACTGGGCCCTGTTTACACCTCCACACAGGAATACACACTCAGAGCCTCCTGACTGGGCCCTGTTTACACCTCCACACAGGAATACACACTCAGAGCCTACTGACTGGGCCCTGTTTACACCTCCACACAGGAATACACACTCAGAGCCTACGAGGCTTTTCTAAAAACTCCACTTTGCGTGTTTCGCTCACTTTTTTTTAAAACTACGTTCGAGATGTGGTATCCACTCGGCTCGCTGCCTCTCAGATCAAAGATGGGTCCATCTGCTCCGTTCCTGCAGTGTGGTCTCCCTGAGATCCCAAGTTAGAGGGATCCCTGGTGCACCATTTACCCAGGTCACCAGGAGCGGTCACCAAGTCAAGATTCACATCCCCAAATGTGGTGGTTAATTTCTTTAATATCAAATGAGGAGACAAACTTATCACACAAGTCAGAGTTATTCTTAAACTAAATCTTTATTCACTTATAAGGGAGCAGGTCAATACAACACACATATAAAGTCAATCAATTGGGTGCCCTATGATAATGATGGCTGGTCGAACAATCACCCCCAGATGATTCGTTGAGAGATGAATCACCCCCAGATGATTCGTTGAGAGATGAATCACCCCCAGATGATTCATTGAGAGATGAATCACCCCCAGATGATTCATTGAGAGATGAATCACCCCCAGATGATTCATTGAGAGATGAATCACCCCCAGATGATTCATTGAGAGATGAATCACCCCCAGATTCGTTGAGAGCCCCGAGACAAAAGTACAAAGGTCTTTTACAGCCAAGACACACCCCTTTCAACCTACATGACGAACAACAGATGTATAGAACGGGTCACAAGGTTAAGATTTGTATGAAAGATACTTATAATTCTCAGCAGACAGTATCTGCTATAAAAACAGTACTCTTTGTGTAGAGACCAGGGTCTGGCCCTGAGGTCATCTCTCCCTGGTACCATATAGAACAGAAACATTAACTCATGTTCTGGAATGCAGTCTCTTTAGGTTTTATCACCCAAAAGACATTGTAAATCTCCTGTCAGTGTTTTCTCCCAGAGGCCCATCCTCAGTAGAACACACAGACACAATAGTTCTAAGAACCCTCTATTCTGTTGCATAAAACAACCATTTGATGCAATAAAAGTATTATAACAATGTTGCAATTTTGCTCTCTCAGTGTCCACTGAAAGTTGACTAGTAACAACAACTGGGACCTAAAAGACACCCACCATGAGACCCACTAAATCTGCCCAAGAAGAGGCAAACAAAAGAAAAACCCACACCAAACTTAAAGACAGGAAGTAAACCAAAAAGGTGGAGCAACTAAAGGTGTTGCCTCTCCACATGTATCAAGACAACTGGAGCACTGGGCCAGACACTCTTAAATAGAACCTGGACCAGCTCAGGTGAAACACCTTCCCACTAACGAGATGGACAAGCCAGCACAGGTGTAACACATACTGACTAACCAGGCAACACCAATATGTACCCAAGACACATTTCAGTTGAATGCATTCAGTTGTACAATCAATCAATTCAGATCAAATGTATTTATATAGCCCTTCTTACATCAGCTGATATCTCAAAGTACTGTACAGAAACCCAGCCTAAAACCCCAAACAACAAACAATGCAGGTGTAGAAGCACGGTGCCGAGGAAAAACTCCCTAGGAAAAACTCCCTAGAAAGGCCAAAACCTAGGAAGAAACCTAGAGAGGAACCAGGCTATGAGGGGTGGCCAGTCCTCTTCTGGCTGTGCAGGGTGGATATTATAACAGAACATGGCCAAGATGTTTAAATGTTCATAGATGACCAGCAGGGTCAAATAATAATAATCACAGTGGTTGTCGAGGGTGCAACAAGTACCTCAGGAGTAAATGTCAGTTGGCTTTTCATAGCCAATCATTCAGAGTATCTCTACAACTTCCATTTCACATTATAATCAACTACAATGCTTCACCTTCACCAATATAAACATGGTGTCTACTGGATGTCAACAATTAAAAACAAGAAAAAAACACGTATTTCTAAATAATAATATACAATAGTATTATTTGTTTCTCCTTTTTCTTTCTATAGAATCCTAAAACTCACTAGCTTCTAGAACACTCGTCTTCCTAAAACTCACTAGCTTCTAGAACTCTCGTCTTCCTAAAACTCACTAGCTTCTCGAACTCTCGTCTTCCTAAATCCCACTAGCTTCTCGAACTCTCGTCTTCCTAAAACTCACTAGCTTCTAGAACTCTCGTCTTCCTAAAACTCACTAGCTTCTAGAACTCTCGTCTTCCTAAAACTCACTAGCTTCTGGAACTCTCGTCTTCCTAAAACTCACTAGATTCTAGAACTCTCCTCTTTCTAAATCCCACTAGCTTCTAGAACTCTCGTCTCCTTGGAACGAGCCCAAACAAAACTCATCTCCAATACGGAAAAACGTGCAGTCAAAATAAATAAAGATCCATAGCAACGCACTAGCTAAACGCAAAACACAAATCTTATATCCATTTGGGGGGAAATCAGGTTGAACCTGCTCTTGAAACTAACACAACAAAACAAAAAACACACGGAAATGGAGATATATTTCACCTCACTGGTTAGAGGACAACCTGCAGAAGACAGTCAGCTACATTTTGGAGTGATGCATTTAAATGTAGGGGTCCCTAAACAAAGGAACACAACACTTATTTGTCATAACTCATCGATATCATGTTGAAATCAATTGTGCCGCGAGGAAGGAGATGACGTTGCACGTCCTGTTAAAACTAACAGCTCAAAAACCACACAGAATCTGGGAATAGTGTGTACATCCCTGGTTAGAGGACAATTTGTAGAAAACAGCCAGATACATTTTGATTCCAGTGGGTCACCAACATGGTAAGTGTAACACAACTCTTTTTGTGTTAGTCACTTTTAGTTAAATCTCATAAATAGTAACTCTTTCAATTCAGAGCCTAGATTTTCCCCCTGAGGCTAATATCCATATCATGTTGAAATCAATAGAACAGGGGACAAACGTTTAGGGTTCTACATTGTGACATCATTAATATACTCCTACTACAATGTTAAAACATTCTACAATGTGACATTAATTCATTGATATCATGAAACAACTCCTTAATGTATTTTCTGATGTTTGATCAGAGGTCTTTTATCAGAGAATCTCTTGTTACATTGACCACAGCCAAAATATTTCTCTCCTGTGTGTGTTCTCTGGTGCACTGTCAGATATCCAGATAGACCAAAACTCTTCCCACATTGACCACAGCTATAAGGTTTCTCTCCTGTGTGTGTTCTCTGGTGCACTGTCAGATTGCTAGATTGACCAAAACTCTTCCCACATTGATCACAGCTATAGGGTTTCTGTCCTGTATGTATTCTCTGGTGCACTGTCAGATTGCTAGATTGACCAAAACTCTTCCCACATTGACCACAGCTATAAGGTTTCTCTCCTGTGTGTGTTCTCTGGTGTAATGTCAGAGAGCCAGATGTAGTAAATCTCTTCCCACATTGAGTACAGCTAAATGGTTTCTCTCCTGTGTGGATTCTTTGATGAATTTTAATGCCTGAGGAGGTGAATCTCTTCCCACAGTCAGAGCAGCAGTGAGTTCTCTTCCCTGTGGATCTCTGCAGGTGTTTCTTGAGGTGTTCTGATCTGGAGAGACTCTTCTCTGCCTCTTCAGCATCATGAGGTTGCTGAGGCTCCCCAGAGGATCCACGATAGTCACATCTCTCTCCTGTGTGAACAACAAAGTCAGACAGATGGTTAAAGGCCCACAACAGCGGAAATCCACTGTAAAAGGTGATGCCAACAGCGTAGCCATGATGTTGTACAACAATTGACATCTGTAATGAATGTTAGAATTATTTGACAATTGTCTTAAAATGAGCAAGAAAAGTAATATTTTGTCTTGTTTTCACATTCGTAGTAACATTACGATTGTAGGCTAGAAATAAGTTATTCATGTTGTTGAACCTCTAAGCAGTGTGCCAGACGACTTTTGGTCACCAATATAGGCCCCTTTCTGTGTTTGCTAAAATTGCAGCACGAGGGCAATGCACACAATTTGGTTGCAGAAACTCATCCCTGCTAATGAGGAAATGGCTAGTTATGGATGTAGTATATCTGGTAATGAGGAAACCACTAGTTATGGATGTAGTATATCTGCTAATGAGGAAACCACTAGTTATGGATGTAGTATATCTGCTAATGAGGAAACCACTAGTTATGGATGTAGTATATCTGCTAATGAGGAAACCACTAGTTATGGATGTAGTATATCTGGTAATGAGGAAACCACTAGTTATGGATGTAGTATATCTGGTAATGAGGAAACCACTAGTTATGGATGTAGTATATCTGCTAATGAGGAAACCACTAGTTATGGATGTAGTATATCTGCTAATGAGGAAACCACTAGTTATGGATGTAGTATATCTGGTAATGAGGAGACCACTAGTTATGGATGTAGTATATCTGGTAATGAGGAAACCACTAGTTATGGATGTAGTATATCTGGTAATGAGAAAACCACTAGTTATGGATGTAGTATATCTGGTAATGAGGAAACCACTAGTTATGGATGTACTATATCTGCCTGGAGCAAAAATGGTGAGCAAAGATTTTAGTTTTTCACAATGTATTCTGAATGTGAATGGGGGAAACTCAGGGGAGTAACCTCCATTTCCAGGTTGATGATGAGTTCATTTCACACTACTTTGAATTATAATTGTAAGACTCATTTGAATCTCCTGCTTAATATGTTTGTGTTATTGTCGCAAATCAACTGCTTTGTACTTAAAAAACACTTCAACCAGTAAAATGCTCTTTGGCTTTTCCATCAGCCTGACAATGAGGGTTTGTACACTCTTTGCCAAATTGGCCCATAACTTCACCTAACAACAATCATACCTATGTAATGAACGAAGAAGCACTTTGGTTGTTGTTGCATGACACACATAGTGTCCTCTAGGACCCATAACAATAACATAGACCTACTGTAGGACCCATAACAACAACATAGACCTACTGTAGGACCCATAACTTCACCTAAAAACATAGACCTACTGTAGGACCCATAACTTCACCTATTAACAACATAGACCTATTGTAGGACCCATAACTTCACCTAACAACAACATAGACCTACTGTAGGACCCATAACTTCACCTAACAACATAGACCTACTGTAGGACCCATAACTTCACCTAACAACATAGACCTACTGTAGGACCCATAACTTCACCTAACAACATAGACCTACTGTAGGACCCATTACTTCACCTAACAACATATACCTACTGTAGGACCCATAACTTCACCTAACAACATATACCTACTGTAGGACCCATAACTTCACCTAACAATAACATAGACCTACTGTAGGACCCATAACTTCACCTAACAATAACATAGACCTACTGTAGGACCCATAACTTCACCTAACAATAACATAGACCTACTGTAGGACCCATAACTTCACCTAACAACATATACCTACTGTAGGACCCATAACTTCACCTAACAACAACATAGACCTACTGTAGGACCCATAGCTTCACCTAACAACATAGACCTACTGTAGGACCCATAACATCACCTAACAATAACATAGACCTACCGTAGGACCCATAACTTCACCTAACAATAACATAGACCTACTGTAGGACCCATAACTTCACCTAATAACAACATAGACCTACTGTAGGACCCATAACTTCACCTAACAATAACATAGACCTACTGTAGGACCCATAACTTCACCTAACAACAACATAGACCTACTGTAGGACCCATAACTTCACCTAACAATAACATAGACCTACTGTAGGACCCATAACTTCACCTAACAATAACATAGACCTACTGTAGGACCCATAACTTCACCTAACAATAACATAGACCTACTGTAGGACCCATAACTTCACCTAACAATAACATAGACCTACTGTAGGACCCATAACTTCACCTAACAATAACATAGACCTACTGTAGGACCCATCATTTATTTTTTTTATTTTTTTATTTCACCTTTATTTAACCAGGTAGGCTAGTTGAGAACAAGTTCTCATTTGCAACTGCGACCTGGCCAAGATAAAGCATAGCAATTCGACCCATACAACAACACAGAGTTACACATGGAATAAACAAAACATACAGTCAATAATACAGTAGAACAAAAGAAAACAAAAAGTCTATATACAGTGAGGGCAAATGAGGTAAGTTAAGACAATAAATAGGCCATGGTGGCGAAGTAATTACAATATAGCAATTAAACACTGGAATGGTAGATGTGCAGAAGATTAATGTGCAAGTAGAGATACTGGGGTGCAAAGGAGCAAGATAAATAAATAAACACAGTATGGTGATGAGGTAGGTAGATAGATGGGCTGTTTACAGATGGGCTATGTACAGGTGCAGTGATCTGTGAGCTGCTCTGACAGCTGGTGCTTAAAGCTAGTGAGGGAGATATGAGTCTACAGCTTCAGAGATTTTTGCAGTTCGTTCAAGTCATTGGCAGCAGAGAACTGTAAGGAAAGACGACCAAAGGAGGAATTGGCTTTGGGGGTGACCAGTGAGATATACCTGCTGGAGCGCATGCTACGAGTGGGTGCTGCTATGGTGACCAGTGAGCTGAGATAAGGCGGGGCTTTACCTAGCAGAGACTTGTAGATAACCTGTAGCCAGTGGGTTTGGCAACGAGTATTAAGCGAAGGCCAGCCAACGAGAGCGTACAGGTCGCAGTGGTGGGTAGTATATGGGGCTTTGGTGACAAAACGGATGGCACTGTGATAGACTGCATCCAGTTTGTTGAGTAGAGTGTTGGAGGCTATTTTATAGATGACATCGCCGAAGTCGAGGATCGGTAGGATGGTCAGTTTTACGAGGGTGTGTTTGGCAGCGTGAGTGAAGGATGCTTTGTTGCGATATAGGACGCCGATTCTAGATTTAACTTTGGATTGGATATGCTTATAGTCAGTCTGGAAGGAGAGTTTACAGTCTAACCAGACACCCAGGTATTTGTAGTTGTTCACGTATTCTAAGTCAGAGCCGTCCAGAGTATTGATGCTGGACGGGCGGGCAGGTGCAGGCAGCGATCGGTTGAATAGCATGCATTTAGTTTTACTTGCGTTTTTTTTTACATAGATGGCAATAAAAGTTACTTTTAGATTTGTATAATTTTCATTTAGATAGAATGTAGATTAATCACAGGCAATGATTTTGAGATACTATTATAAATGAAATGAAACTGTTCCAGTAAAATGTACATATGAAAATCACAACTGGCACACAGATTGGTAGAAATGGTCAGATAACTTGCCACTCAGCTGATGTAAGAAGGGCTATATAAATACATTTGATTTGATGATGGAATATTTGATTATTTTGACTGCCAGAGCGAGTCTACCTCTGAAAATAACATACAGTCCTTGGACCTTGAGGAGTAACGGGGGCAGCAATCAGCAGTAGAAACAATATCAAAGCGTACTCCCTGCCCGTTTCGGTAAAAAGCTGAGGGATGGGGCTGGAGAAATGTAACCATCCATGATATCAACATTATAGTTTTAACCATGTTTTGAGGATATACAGTGTTTGTTAATATTTCCTGACAAACATTGGAGTAAAAAAATGCTTATATTTTGGGTTCTGATGGGGTACGACAGTTGAACTAAGCTCATGAGGCATTTATAAGTGATTTCTTCAAGAAACAGATGGGTACATATCATTAATGTATAAGTCCCAAAATGGATGTAACAACTGCTGATTGCCCCTTTAAGAGAACATCTTGGGCTAATCTAATAGGAGATATTGAGGACTACAGTATTTCAGGCATTGTCATTGGATGCATTTGATCAATTGTTAACGTTTTGTTGATGGTCCACTCTTGATGTTCTACACGTTACAGTGTAGCTTCAGCCATTCCTACAGAACAACATTAAAGTGTAGAACCCCTTTACTGCATATTGGTTCAACGACTGCAGAGACGGTACTTACTGGTGTTAAACAGATCTCCAACATCCTCTTCTTCCTCCAATGTGACAGTCATCTCCCCCTCTTCCTCTTTCACTCCATAAACTGCATCCTCCTCTTTCTCTTCCTCCTCTTCTTTTACAGTAACATCCTCCTCCTCTTTCACTCTGAACGCGTCTTCCTCTTCTTTCACTGAAACGTCTTTCTCTTCTTCTTTCACGCTAACAGCCTCATCCTCTACTTGTTTTTGCATTGTAACAGCCTCCTCTTCCTCCTCCTCTTTCACTAGAGCTTCTTTCTCCGTCCAGCAGACCTCTTCTTTAGCAGGAGAGTAGCTTAGTGAACTCATGGTCGGGGATGTTAGCTAGTTAGCATTAGCGACTAGCCTAGTTCTAAGCTAACTTAGCAAACCAGCTAGCTTACAAACAACGTAAATATATAATTAAATGGGTCAACAAGTACATACGACAGAAGTGTGTTTAATACACAGCGACTAATATACACCAAAACAGTGTAAAGAGCGTGAATGTTGTAGCTATGTTTGCTAGAAAGCTACCGAGGTGTCTGACTAGCTGTTGTTGTTGAAGGAGCGTCCCGTCCACTAGATTATACGTCACACTGGCAGCATCGCCTGAACCTAAAAGACGCACATCGCCATCTGCTGACTGGAGGGGGCAACGCAGTTGAGGAACCAAACGTTTATTTTTCATTTATTTCAGGAAAGTTTAATATTATATTAAGTCGTTCAAAGAGAAGCATGTGTTGATTGATTCGTTTTTAATGAGTTAGAATTTAAAACCAACTTTACACCCACTACATATTTGCATGGAACCATACTTCTGACATGGATCATTTTGACCCCAGAGGCATATCTTTTATCATAGCCAAAATGTATTTTATTCAATTCTTCCACTTTTCATGACTTTGTCAATCAACTGGTTGTTAATACATCTAAATCATGGTTTAGTGTTTCTGTATCAATATGGACTTTTAACAAATTCAAATCCTTTGGAGTCATTTTGACCCCAGCCAAAAGCACCTTTGATAAATAGGACGTTTATTTCAAATCAAAATCACATTTTATTGGTCACATCACATGTTGAGCAGATGTTATTGCGGGTGTAGCAAAATGCTTGTGTTTCTAGCTCAGACAGTGCAGTAATATCTAACAAATAATGTCTAACAATTTGACAACATATACCCAATACACAAATCTAAGTATTTGAATCTAGGTTTCTCTGTAGATATGACAAATCTGTTGTTCTGCCCCTGAACAAGGCAGTTAACCCACTGTTCATAGGCTGTCATTGAAAATAAGAATTTGTTCTTAACTGACTTGCCTAGTTAAATAAAGGTTAACATTTTTTGTTGTTGAAAACTCTACACAATCCCAAAGCAGGTTTTTAGACATTTTTACAAATGTACTTAAGTATTCAGACCCTTTGCTATGAGACTCGAAATTGAGTTCAGATGCATCCTGATTCCATTAATCATCCTTGAGATGTTTCTACAACTTGATTGGAGTCCACCTGTGGTAAATTAAATTGGTTGGACATGATTTAGAAAGGCACACACCTCTCTATATAAGGTTCACAGTGCATGTCAGAGCAAAAACCAAGCCATGAGGTCAAAGGAATTGTCCATAGAGCTCTGAGACATTATTGTGTCAAGGCACAGATCTGGGGAAAGGTACCAAAAAATGTCTGCAAGAACACAGTGGCCTCCATCATTCTGAAATGGAAGAAGTTTGGAACCACCAAGACTCTTCCCAGAGCTGGCTGCCTGGCCAAACTGAGCAATCGGGGGAGAAGTGCCTTGGTCAGGGAGGTGACCAAGAATCCGATGGTCACTCTGACAGAGCTCCAGAGTTCCTATGTGGAGTTGGGAGAACCTTCCAGAAGGACCATCATCTCTGCAGCACTCCACCAATCAAATTTCAAATCAAATCAAATTTATTTTTATATAGCCCTTCGTACATCAGCTGATATTCTCAAAGTGCTGTACAGAAACCCAGCCTAAAACCCCAAACAGCAAGCAAAGCATGTGAAAGAAGCACGGTGGCTAGGAAAAACTCCCTAGGAAAAACTCCCTAGAAAGGCCAAAAACCTAGGAAGAAACCTAGAGAGGAACCAGGCTATGAGGGGTGGCCAGTCCTCTTCTGGCTGTGCAGGGTGGATATTATAACAGAACATGGTCAAAATGTTAAAATGTTAAAATGTTCATAAATGACCAGCATGGTCAAATAATAATAATCATAGTAGTTGTCGAGGGTGCAACAAGCACGTCCGGTGAACAGGTCAGGGTTCCATAGCCGCAGGCAGAACAGTTGAAACTGGAGCAGCAGCACGGCCAGGTGGACTGGGGACAGCAAGGAGTCATCATACCAGGTAGTCCTGAGGCATGGTCCTAGGGCTCAGGTCCTCCGAGAGAAAGACAGAAAGAGAGAAAGAGAGAGTTAGAGAGAGCATATTTAAATACACACAGGACACCGGATAAGACAAGAGAAATACTCCAGATGTAACAGACTGACCCTAGCCCCCCGACACATAAACTACTGCAGCATAAATACTGGAGGCTGAGACAGGAGGGATCAGAAGACACTGTGGCCCCATCCGATGATACCCCCGGACAGGGCCAAACAGGCAGGATATAACCCCACCCACTTTGCCAAAGCACAGCCCCCACACCACTAGAGGGATGTCTCCAACCACCAACTTACCGTCCTAAGACAAGGCCGAGTATAGCCCACAACGATCTCCGCCATGGCACAACCCAAGGGGGGGGGGGGGGGGGGGGCGCCAACCCAGACAGGAAGACCACGTCAGTGACTCAACCCACTCAAGTGACGCACCCCTCCCATGGACGGCATGGAAGAACACCAGTAGGCCAGTGACTCAGCCTCTGTAAAAGGGTTAGAGGCAGAGAATCCCAGTGGAAAGAGGGGAACCGGCAAGGCAGAGACAGCAAGGGCGGTTCGTTGCTCCAGCCTTTCCGTTCACCTTCACACTCCTGGGCCAGACTATACTTAATCATAGGACCTACTGAAGAGATAAGTCTTCAGTAAAGACTTAAAGGTTGAGACTGAGTCTGCGTCTCTCACATTGGTAGGCAGACCATTCCATAAAAATGGAGCTCTATAGGAGAAAGCCCTACCTCCAGCCGTTTGCTTAGAAATTCTAGGGACAATTAGGAGGCCTGCGTCTTGTGACCGTAGCGTACGTGTAGGTATGTACGGCAGGACCAAATCGGAAAGATAGGTAGGAGCAAGCCCATGTAATGCTTTGTAGGTTAGCAGTAAAACCTTGAAATCAGCCCTTGCCTTAACAGGAAGCCAGTGTAGGGAGGCTAACACTGGAGTAATATGATCAAATTTTTGGGTTCTAGTCAGGATTCTAGCAGCCGTATTTAGCACTAACTGAAGTTTATTTAGTGCTTTATCCGGGTAGCCGGAAAGTAGAGCATTGCAGTAGTCCAGCCTAGAAGTAACAAAAGCATGGATTAATTTTTCTGCGTCATTTTTGGACAGAAAATTTCTGATTTTTGCAATGTTACGTAGATGGAAAAAAGCTGTCCTTGAAACAGTCTTGATATGTTCTTCAAAAGAGAGATCAGGGTCCAGAGTAACGCCGAGGTCCTTCACAGTTTTATTTGAGACGACTGTACAACCATCCAGATTAATTGTCAGATTCAACAGAAGATCTCTTTGTTTCTTGGGACCTAGAACAAGCATCTCTGTTTTGTCCGAGTTTAAAAGTAGAAAGTTTGCAGCCATCCACTTCTTTATGTCTGAAACACAGGCTTCTAGCGAGGGCAATTTTGGGGCTTCACCATGTTTCATTGAAATGTACAGCTGTGTGTCGTCTGCATAGCAGTGAAATTTAACATTATGTTTTCGAATGACATCCCCAAGAGGTAAAATATATAGTGAAAACAATAGTGGTCCTAAAACGGAACCTTGAGGAACACCGAAATTTACAATTGATTTGTCAGAGGACAAACCATTCACAGAGACAAACTGATATCTTTCCGACAGATAAGATCTAAACCAGGCCAGAACTTGTCCATGTAGACCAATTTGGGTTTCCAATCTCTCCAAAAGAATGTGGTGATCGATGGTATCAAAAGCGGCACTAAGATCTAGGAGCACGAGGACAGATGCAGAGCCTCGGTCTGACGTCATTAAAAGGTCATTTACCACCTTCACAAGTGCAGTCTCAGTGCTATGATGGGGTCTAAAACCAGACTGAAGCGTTTCGTATACATTGTTTGTCTTCAGGAAGGCAGTCAGTTGCTGTGCAACAGCTTTTTCTAAAATTTTGGAGAGGAATGGAAGATTCGATATAGGCCGATAGTTTTTTATAATTTCTGGATCAAGATTCGGCTTTTTCAAGAGAGGCTTTATTACTGCCACTTTTAGTGAGCTTGGTACACATCCGGTGGATAGAGAGCCGTTTATTATGTTCAACATAGGAGGGCCAAGCACAGGAAGCAGCTCTTTCAGTAGTTTAGTTGGAATAGGGTCCAGTATGCAGCTTGAGGGTTTGGAGGCCATGATTATTTTCATCATTGCGTCAAGAGATATAGTACTAAAACACTTTAGTATCTCCCTTGATCCTAGGTCCTGGCAGAGTTGTGCAGACTCAGGACAATGGAGCTTTGGAGGAATACCCAGATTTAAAGAGGAGTCTGTAATTTGCTTTCTAATGATCATGATCTTTTCCTCAAAGAAGTTCATAAATTTATTACTGCTGAAGTGAAAGCCATCCTCCATTTGCGAAGGCTGCTTTTTAGTTAGCTTTGCGACAGTATCAAAAAGAAATTTCGGATTGTTCTTATTTTCCTCAATTAAGTTGGAAAAATAGGATGATCGAGCAGCAGTAAGGGCTCTTCGATACTGCACGGTACTGTCTTTCCAAGCTAGTCGGAAGACTTCCAGTTTGGTGTGGCGCCATTTCCGTTCCAATTTTCTGGAAGCTTGCTTCAGAGCTCGTGTATTTTCTGTATACCAGGGAGCTAGTTTCTTATGACAGATGTTTTTAGTTTTTAGGGGTGCAACTGCATCTAGGGTATTGCGCAAGGTTAAATTGAGTTCCTCGGTTAGGTGGTTAACTGATTTTTGTCCTCTGACGTCCTTGGGTAGGCAGAGGCAGTCTGGAAGGGCATCAAGGAATCTTTGGGTTGTCTGAGAATTTATAGCACGACTTTTAATGCTCCTTGGTTGGGGTCTGAGCAGATTATTTGTTGCAATTGCAAACGTAATAAAATGGTGGTCCGATAGTCCAGGATTATGAGGAAAAACATTTAGATCCACAACATTTATTCCATGGGACAAAACTAGGTCCAGAGTATGACTGTGGCAGTGAGTAGGTCCAGAGACATGTTGGACAAAACCCACTGAGTCGATGATGGCTCCGAAAGCCTTTTGGAGTGGGTCTGTGGACTTTTCCATGTGAATGTTAAAGTCACCAAAAATTAGAATATTATCTGCTATGACTACAAGATCCGATAGGAATTCAGGGAACTCAGTGAGGAACACTGCATATGGCCCAGGAGGCCTATAAACAGTAGCTATAAAAAGTGAGTGAGTAGGCTGCATAGATTTCATGACTAGAAGCTCAAAAGACGAAAACGTCATTGTTGTTTTTTTTTTTGTAAATTGAAATTTGCTATCGTAAATGTTAGCAACACCTCCGCCTTTGCCGGATGCACGGGGGGTATGGTCACTAATGTAACCTGGGGGTGAGGCCTCATTTAACACAGTAAATTCATCAGGCTTAAGCCATGTTTCAGTCAGGCCAATCACATCAAGATTATTATCAGTGATTAGTTCATTGACTATAACTGCCTTGGAAGTGAGGGATCTAACATTAAGTAACCCAATTTTGAGATGTGAGGTATCACAATCTCTTTCAATAATGGCCTTTATGGTAGAGAGGCCAGACGGAAGCCACTCCTCAGTAAAAGGCATATGACAGCCCACTTGGAGTTTGCCAAAAGGCACCTAAAGGACTCTCAGACCATGAGAAACAAGATTCTCTAGTCTGATTAAACTAAGATTGATCTTTGGCCTGAATGCCAAGTGTCACGTCTGGAGGAAAATGTGCACCATGAAGCATGGTGGTGGCAGCATCATGCTGTGGGGATGTGTTTCAGCAGCAGTGCGAATTGTCCACTGATATTGGTATAACTTTTCACCCCTTTTGGCTGTATGAAAGTTAATTTCCCCTCAGACACACATTTGTTCTTTGATATAATGAAGGTCATTTGTGTAGAATGTACTTTTCCCCACCTCTTTATTTTTTTCAAGAGAAAAACTGCTGATGCACATTTCTAAATGACACCTTGTCTATTCTTCTATTCTAACTCTCAACAGTAAGTTTAGACCCCGACTGATTTAAAAATATATATATATATTATTATTTATTACAAACAACACAAGGAATGGGTAACATTAAAGTTTTTCCTTTACTTTTCCCCTCATTCACCCCATCTCTTTACATTGCTTATTTATATTTGGTGGCCTGACTGCATCCAGACTGTGTCAAAAGCCCATCCTGGTAGATCTGAACCTAATGCAGCTTGGAGAGATCAGATGACAGAAGTCACATTTAGGTGCCAGGTGTAACTGAGGCCATAGATGCTCCATATCCATTACTTTGAGTTTTTTATATAATATGACTAAATGTGTTTCTGTGTTGCAGGGGCAGTCAAGAAATGGAACAGCAAGTCCACAGAACATGACATAAGCAGAGCTGTGGGAGACCACCTCAAGCCCCTGGTAGAGCCGGGGGTGGTGTTTACCACTCCACCACGCCTTCAGCAGGCTGGAAACGTGATACTGTTTTTCATACCAAGAGTCTGTTGATTGGCCAGTCATTGGGTTAATTTGTACGAAATCAAATCCAGCTTTATTTATACAGCACATTTCAGACATGGATACAACACAATGGCTTCACAGGAAAAAAAAATAAAAATGAAAATAAACAGAAATATTTAGTAAACAACAAACAGAAGACTAACAACTGAAAGACTAATGAACATTCTAAGGAAATGCCATTGATTAAAATATTAATTGGATGCAACATCCAACCCAAAATATAAGCTTGTTTTTTAGGAGGGGATCTGAAAGACACTATGGGGGTGTCCACTGGAAGTTGACTAGTAACAACAACTGGGACCTAAAAGACACCCACCATGAGACCCACTAAATCTGCCCAAGAAGAGGCAAACAAAAGAAAAACCCACACCAAACTTAAAGACAGGAAGTAAACCAAAAAGGTGGAGCAACTAAAGGTGTTGACTCTCCACATGTATCAAGACAACTGGAGCACTGGGCCAGACACTCTTAAATAGAACCTGGACCAGCTCAGGTGAAACACCTTCCCACTAACGAGATGGACAAGCCAGCACAGGTGTAACACATACTGACTAACGAGGTGACACCAATCAGTGCGTCCTACGTGCTAACGAGCTAGACGGGCTAACGAGCTAGACGTGCTAACGAGCTAGACCTGCTAACGAGCTAGACGGGCTAACGAGCTAGATGTGCTAACGAGCTAGACGTGCTAACGAGCTAGACGTGCTAACGAGCTAGACGTGCTAAAGTCCAACCTCAAAACATAAATGGAAAAACCAAAGCCTGTAACACCTTCCCCCTTAAGACAACAAATATATCCTACATTTCTTTTGGACAAATTTGCTCACCACCAACAGAAAACAACTTCCATTTCACATTATAATCAACTACAATGATTCACCTTCACCAATATAAACATGGTGTCTACTGGATGTCAACAATTAAAAACAAGAAAAAAACACGTATTTCTAAATAATAATATACAATAGGACTATTTGTTTCTCCTTTTTCTTTCTATAGAATCCTAAATCCCACTAGCTTCTAGAACACTCGTCTTCCTAAATCCCACTAGCTTCTAGAACTCTCGTCTTCCTAAAACTCACTAGCTTCTAGAACACTCGTCTTCCTAAAACTCACTAGCTTCTAGAACTCTCCTCTTTCTAAATCCCACTAGCTTCTAGAACTCTCCTCTTTCTAAATCCCACTAGCTTCTAGAACTCTCGTCTCCTTGGAACGAGCCCAAACAAAACTCATCTCCAATACGGAAAAACATGCAGTCAAAATGAATAAAGATCCATAGCAACGCACTAGCTAAACGCAAAACACAAATCTTATATCCATTTGGGGGGAAATCAGGTTGAACCTGCTCTTGAAACTAACACAACAAAACAAAAAACACATGTAAATGGAGATATATTTTACCTCACTGGTTAGAGGACAACCTGCAGAAGACAGTCAGCTACATTTTGGAGTGATGCATTTAAATTTAGGGGTCGCTAAACAAAGGAACACAACACTTATTTGTCATAACTCATCGATATCATGTTGAAATCATTTGTGCGAGAGGAGGGAGAGGAGGTTGCAAGTCCTGTTAAAACTAACAGCTCAAAAACCACACAGAATCTGGGAATAATGTGTACATCCCTGGTTAGAGGACAATTTGTAGAAAACAGCCAGATACATTTTGATTGAAGTGCGTCACCAACGTGGTAAGTGTAACACAACTCTTTTTGTGTTAGTCACTTTTTGTTAAATCACATAAATAGTAACTCTTCCATTTCAGAGCCTGGATTTCCCCCCTGAGGCTAATATCCATATCATGTTGAAATCAATAGAACAGGGGACAAACGTTTAGGGTTCTACATTGTGACATCATTAAAATACTCCTACTACAATGTTAAAACATTCTACATTGTGACATCATTAAAATACTCCTACTACAATGTTAAAACATTCTACATTGTGACATTATATCATTGATATCATGAAACAACTCCTTCATGTATTTTCTGATGTTTGATCAGATGTCTTTTATCGGAGTATCTCTTGTTACATTGACCACAGCTATAAGGTTTCTCTCCC
>NW_027675514.1:375000-385387 GCF_965601325.2 Salmo salar | reverse complement strand
ACTTGTTTACGCTGCTGTGCGTTTTTGTTGCCGATCTTACTTTGATACCTGACGGTTTTTTTACTTTTTCATTACCGTATATTTTTACTTTTTCCCTCACTCAACTTTTTTCCTCACTCAACTTTTTTCATTCATCCCCGGAGGTTTTATCTGGACATGGTTCGTCAGGACTTCAAACAGCCGAAGCTAAGTAACATTAACATGATGCCTTCTAATTGCAGTCGTTGTACTTATAATATACAGGAGAACGATCGCCTTACGGCAAGGATAGCTGTGCTGCAAGCCCAGCTTCAGACGCGATCGTTAGGCAAGGGTAATTTCAGTGTAGGAAAGGATGAAACAGCGTCTGTGCCACCAGTAAGTACAGATAGTAACGTTAGTATAAACCCCCTCGCACGGTCCCCGCAGCCGGACATCTTTCTCATGGCTTCTGGAGGGAAACGCTGTAGGAATGCTCAACCGGTGTCGCTTATTCAGCCGACAGGAAACTTTCAACCGGTTCTCCCCATTAAGCGAGTCGGAGTCGGAGGCCGAGACTTCTCTGGTCTCTACTCCTCCCGTTGTGGGGTCTGAGACGCCGACGGCTCCCACCATTAGCTCTGACAAATTGAAAACCCTAGTCATTGGCGACTCCATTACCCGCAGTATTAGACTTAAAACCAATCATCCAGCGATCATACACTGTTTACCAGGGGGCAGGGCTACCGACGTTAAGGCTAATCTAAAGACGGTGCTGGCTAAAGCTAAAACTGGCGAGTGTAGAGAGTATAGAGATATTGTTATCCACGTCGGCACCAACGATGTTAGGATGAAACAGTCAGAGGTCACCAAGCGCAACATAGCCTTCAGCGTGTAAATCAGCTAGAAAGATGTGTCGGCATCGATTAATTGTCTCTGGCCCCCTCCCAGTTAGGGGGAGTGATGAGCTCTACAGCAGAGTCTCACAACTCAATCGCTGGTTGAAAACTGTTTTCTGCCCCTCCCAAAAGATAGAATTTGTAGATAATTGGCCCTCTTTCTGGGACTCACCCACAAACAGGACCAAGCCTGGCCTGTTGAGGAGTGACGGACTCCATCCTAGCTGGAGGGGTGCTCTCATCTTATCTACGAACATAGACAGGGCTCTAACTCCTCTAGCTCCACAATGAAATAGGGTGCAGGCCAGGCAGCAGGCTGTTAGCCAGCCTGCCAGCTTAGTGGAGTCTGCCACTAGCACAGTCAGTGTAGTCAGCTCAGCTTCCCCTATTGAGACCGTGTCTGTGCCTCGATCTAGGTTGGGCAAAATTAAAAATGGCGGTGTTCGCTTTAGCAATCTCACTAGTATAAAGACCTCCTCCATTCCTGCCATTATTGAAAGAGATTGTGATACCTCACATCTCAAAATTGGGTTACTTAATGTTAGATCCCTCACTTCCAAGGCAGTTATAGTCAATGAACTAATCACTGATAATAATCTTGATGTGATTGGCCTGACTGAAACATGGCTTAAGCCTGATGAATTTACTGTGTTAAATGAGGCCTCACCCCAGGTTACATTAGTGACCATACCCCCCGTGCATCCGGCAAAGGCGGAGGTGTTGCTAACATTTACGATAGCAAATTTCAATTTACAAAAAAAAAACAACAATGACGTTTTCGTCTTTTGAGCTTCTAGTCATGAAATCTATGCAGCCTACTCACTCACTTTTTATAGCTACTGTTTATAGGCCTCCTGGGCCATATGCAGTGTTCCTCACTGAGTTCCCTGAATTCCTATCGGATCTTGTAGTCATAGCAGATAATATTCTAATTTTTGGTGACTTTAACATTCACATGGAAAAGTCCACAGACCCACTCCAAAAGGCTTTCGGAGCCATCATCGACTCAGTGGGTTTTGTCCAACATGTCTCTGGACCTACTCACTGCCACAGTCATACTCTGGACCTAGTTTTGTCCCATGGAATAAATGTTGTGGATCTAAATGTTTTTCCTCATAATCCTGGACTATCGGACCACCATTTTATTACGTTTGCAATTGCAACAAATAATCTGCTCAGACCCCAACCAAGGAGCATTAAAAGTCGTGCTATAAATTCTCAGACAACCCAAAGATTCCTTGATGCCCTTCCAGACTGCCTCTGCCTACCCAAGGACGTCAGAGGACAAAAATCAGTTAACCACCTAACCGAGGAACTCAATTTAACCTTGCGCAATACCCTAGATGCAGTTGCACCCCTAAAAACTAAAAACATCTGTCATAAGAAACTAGCTCCCTGGTATACAGAAAATACACGAGCTCTGAAGCAAGCTTCCAGAAAATTGGAACGGAAATGGCGCCACACCAAACTGGAAGTCTTCCGACTAGCTTGGAAAGACAGTACCGTGCAGTATCGAAGAGCCCTTACTGCTGCTCGATCATCCTATTTTTCCAACTTAATTGAGGAAAATAAGAACAATCCGAAATTTCTTTTTGATACTGTCGCAAAGCTAACTAAAAAGCAGCCTTCGCAAATGGAGGATGGCTTTCACTTCAGCAGTAATACATTTATGAACTTCTTTGAGGAAAAGATCATGATCATTAGAAAGCAAATTACAGACTCCTCTTTAAATCTGGGTATTCCTCCAAAGCTCCATTGTCCTGAGTCTGCACAACTCTGCCAGGACCTAGGATCAAGGGAGATACTAAAGTGTTTTAGTACTATATCTCTTGACGCAATGATGAAAATAATCATGGCCTCCAAACCCTCAAGCTGCATACTGGACCCTATTCCAACTAAACTACTGAAAGAGCTGCTTCCTGTGCTTGGCCCTCCTATGTTGAACATAATAAACGGCTCTCTATCCACCGGATGTGTACCAAGCTCACTAAAAGTGGCAGTAATAAAGCCTCTCTTGAAAAAGCCGAATCTTGATCCAGAAATTATAAAAAACTATCGGCCTATATCGAATCTTCCATTCCTCTCCAAAATTTTAGAAAAAGCTGTTGCACAGCAACTGACTGCCTTCCTGAAGACAAACAATGTATACGAAACGCTTCAGTCTGGTTTTAGACCCCATCATAGCACTGAGACTGCACTTGTGAAGGTGGTAAATGACCTTTTAATGACGTCAGACCGAGGCTCTGCATCTGTCCTCGTGCTCCTAGATCTTAGTGCCGCTTTTGATACCATCGATCACCACATTCTTTTGGAGAGATTGGAAACCCAAATTGGTCTACATGGACAAGTTCTGGCCTGGTTTTAGATCTTATCTGTCGGAAAGATATCAGTTTGTCTCTGTGAATGGTTTGTCCTCTGACAAATCAATTGTAAATTTCGGTGTTCCTCAAGGTTCCGTTTTAGGACCACTATTGTTTTCACTATATATTTTACCTCTTGGGGATGTCATTCGAAAACATAATGTTAAATTTCACTGCTATGCAGACGACACACAGCTGTACATTTCAATGAAACATGGTGAAGCCCCAAAATTGCCCTCGCTAGAAGCCTGTGTTTCAGACATAAAGAAGTGGATGGCTGCAAACTTTCTACTTTTAAACTCGGACAAAACAGAGATGCTTGTTCTAGGTCCCAAGAAACAAAGAGATCTTCTGTTGAATCTGACAATTAATCTGGATGGTTGTACAGTCGTCTCAAATAAAACTGTGAAGGACCTCGGCGTTACTCTGGACCCTGATCTCTCTTTTGAAGAACATATCAAGACTGTTTCAAGGACAGCTTTTTTCCATCTACGTAACATTGCAAAAATCAGAAATTTTCTGTCCAAAAATGACGCAGAAAAATTAATCCATGCTTTTGTTACTTCTAGGCTGGACTACTGCAATGCTCTACTTTCCGGCTACCCGGATAAAGCACTAAATAAACTTCAGTTAGTGCTAAATACGGCTGCTAGAATCCTGACTAGAACCAAAAAATTTGATCATATTACTCCAGTGTTAGCCTCCCTACACTGGCTTCCTGTTAAGGCAAGGGCTGATTTCAAGGTTTTACTGCTAACCTACAAAGCATTACATGGGCTTGCTCCTACCTATCTTTCCGATTTGGTCCTGCCGTACATACCTACACGTACGCTACGGTCACAAGACGCAGGCCTCCTAATTGTCCCTAGAATTTCTAAGCAAACGGCTGGAGGTAGGGCTTTCTCCTATAGAGCTCCATTTTTATGGAATGGTCTGCCTACCAATGTGAGAGACGCAGACTCAGTCTCAACCTTTAAGTCTTTACTGAAGACTTATCTCTTCAGTAGGTCCTATGATTAAGTATAGTCTGGCCCAGGAGTTGTTGAAGGTGAACGGAAAGGCTGGAGCAACGAACCGCCCTTGCTGTCTCTGCCTTGCCGGTTCCCCTCTTTCCACTGGGATTCTCTGCCTCTAACCCTTGTTACAGGGGCTGAGTCACTGGCCTACCGGTGTTCTTCCATGCCGTCCATGGGAGGGGTGCGTCACTTGAGTGGGTTGAGTCACTGACGTGGTCTTCCTGTCTGGGTTGGCGCCCCCCCCCCCCCCCTTGGGTTGTGCCATGGCGGAGATCGTTGTGGGCTATACTCGGCCTTGTCTTAGGACGGTAAGTTGGTGGTTGGAGACATCCCTCTAGTGGTGTGGGGGCTGTGCTTTGGCAAAGTGGGTGGGGTTATATCCTGCCTGTTTGGCCCTGTCCGGGGGTATCATCGGATGGGGCCACAGTGTCTTCTGATCCCTCCTGTCTCAGCCTCCAGTATTTATGCTGCAGTAGTTTATGTGTCGGGGGGCTAGGGTCAGTCTGTTACATCTGGAGTATTTCTCTTGTCTTATCCGGTGTCCTGTGTGTATTTAAATATGCTCTCTCTAATTCTCTCTTTCTCTCTTTCTGTCTTTCTCTCGGAGGACCTGAGCCCTAGGACCATGCCTCAGGACTACCTGGTATGATGACTCCTTGCTGTCCCCAGTCCACCTGGCCGTGCTGCTGCTCCAGTTTCAACTGTTCTGCCTGCGGCTATGGAACCCTGACCTGTTCACCGGACGTGCTTGTTGCACCCTCGACAACTACTATGATTATTATTATTTGACCATGCTGGTCATTTATGAACATTTTAACATTTTAACATTTTGACCATGTTCTGTTTTAATATCCACCCTGCACAGCCAGAAGAGGACTGGCCACCCCTCATAGCCTGGTTCCTCTCTAGGTTTCTTCCTAGGTTTTTGGCCTTTCTAGGGAGTTTTTCCTAGGGAGTTTTTCCTAGCCACCGTGCTTCTTTCACATGCTTTGCTTGCTGTTTGGGGTTTTAGGCTGGGTTTCTGTACAGCACTTTGAGAATATCAGCTGATGTACGAAGGGCTATATAAAAATAAATTTGATTTGCAACACACACACACACACACCGACAACACACACACACACACACACACCGACAACACACACACACACACACACCGACAACACACACACACCGACACCGACACACACACACACACACCGACACACACACACACACACCGACAACACACACACACAGCGACAACACACACACACAAACACACCGACAACACACACACACACACCGACAACACAAACACACACACACACCGACAACACACACACACACACACCGACAACACACACACACACACACACCGACAACACACACACACACCGACAACACACACACACACACACACCGACAACACACACACACACACACCGACAACACACACACACACACACACACACACACCGACAACACATAAACACACACACCGACAACACACACACACACACACAACGCACACACACACACACACACACACACCGACAACACACACACACACACACACACCGACAACACACACACACACACACACCGACAACACACACACACACACACACCGACAACACACACACACACACACACTGACAACACACACACACACACACCGACAACACTCACACACACACACACCGACAACACACACACACACACCGACAACACACACACACACGACACACACACCGACAACACACACACACACACACGACACCGACAACACACACACACGGACAACACACACACACACTCACACACACACACCGACAACACACACACACACACACACCGACAACACACACACGCACACACCGACAACACACACACACACACACCGACAACACACCGACAACACACACACACACACCGACCGACACACACACACACACCGACAACACACACACACACACCGACAACACACACACACACACACCGACAACACATAAACACACACACACCGACAACACACACACACACACCGACAACACACACACACCGACAACACACACACACACACACACCGACAACACACACACACACACCGACAACACACACACACACACACCGACAACACACACACACACACACCGACAACACACACACACACACACACCGACAACACACACACACACCGACCGACACACACACACACACACACCGACAACACACACACACACCGACACACACACCGACAACACACACACACCGACAACACACACACACACACACCGACAACACACACACACACAAACACCAGCAACACACACACACACTGACGACACACACACACACACACCGACAACACACACACACACACCGACAACACACACACACACACACCGACAACACACACACACACACACACACCGACAACACACACACACACACACACAATGACAACACACACACATACACACCGACAACACACACACACACACGACACCGACAACACACACACACACACCGACAACACACACACACACACACGCACACCGACAACACACACACACACACACACACCGACAACACACACACCGACAACGACACACACACACCGACAACTCACACACACACACCGACAACACACACACACACACCGACAACACACACACACCGACACCGACACACACACACACACCGACACACACACCGACAACACACACACACACACACCGACAACACACACACACACGACCGACACACACACACACACCGACAACACACACACACACACACCGACACACACACACACACGACACCGACAACACACACACACACACACACCGACAACACACACACACACGACACCGACAACACACACACACACACCGACAACACACACACACACCGACAACACACACACACACACCGACGACACACACACACACACACCGACAACACACACACACACACCGACAACACACACACACACACACACACCGACAACACACACACCGACACACCGACAACACACACACACACACACACCGACAACACACACACACACACGCACACCGACAACACACACACACACACACCGACAACACACACACACACACACCGACAACACACACACACACACACCGACAACACACACACACACACACCGACAACACACACACACACACACCGACAACACACACACACACACCGACAACACACACACACACACCGACAACACACACACACGACAACACACACACACACCGACAACACACACACACACACACACCGACAACACATAAACACACACACACCGACAACACACACACACACACACTGACAACACACACACATACACACCGACAACACACACACACACACACCGACAACACACACACACACACCGACAACACACACACACACACACACACACCGACAACACACACACACACACACACACCGACAACACACACACACCGACAACACACACACACACTCACACACACACACCGACAACACACACACACACCGACAACACACACACACACACCGCCAACACACACACACACACACACACCGACAACACACACACACACACACGACCGACAACACACACACACACACCGACAACACACACACACACACACTGACAACACACACACACACACACACGACTGACACACACACACACACACACCGACAACACACACACACACACCGACAACACACACACACACACACCGACAACACACACACACCGACAACACACACACACACACACACCGACAACACACACACACACGCACCGACAACACACACACACACAACACCGACAACACACACACACACACACCGACAACACACACACACACACACCGACAACACACACACACACCGACAACACACACACACACACCGACAACACACACACACACACCGACAACACACACACACACACACACACACACTGACACCGACAACACACACACACACACCGACAACACACACACACACACACACCGACAACACGCACACACACACCGACAACACACACACACACCGACACACACACACACACCGACAACACACACACACACACACACCGACCACACACACACACACACACACCGACGACACACACACACACACACCGACAACACATAAACACACACACACCGACAACACACACACACACAACACTCACACACACACCGACAACACACACACACACACACCGACCACACACACACACACACACACCGACAACACACACACACACACCGACAACACACACACACACACACACACACCGACAACACACACACACACACACACCGACAACACACACACACCGACAACACACACACACACTCACACACACACACACACACACCGACAACACACACACACACACCGACAACACACACACACACACCGACACCAGCAACACACACACACATACCGACAACACACACACACACACACACCGACAACACACACACACACACACCGACAACACACACACACACACACCGACAACACACTCACACACACACACCGACAACACATAAACACACACACACCGACAACACACACACACACACCGACACACACACACACACCGACAACAACACACACACACACACACACACACACACCGACAACACACACACACACCGACAACACACACACACACACACCGACAACACACACACACACACACCGACAACACACACACACACACACCGACAACACACACACACCGACAACACACACACACATCATACACACACACCGACAACACACACACACACACCGACAACACACACACACACACAGACAACACACACACACACACCGACAACACACACACACACACACAAACCGACAACACACACACCGACAACACACACACACACACACACACACACACACACGACACACACACACACACACACACACACACACACACACACACACACCGACACACACACACACACACACACCGACAACACACACACACACACACACACACACACACACACACACACACACACACACACACACCGACAACACACACACACCGACAACACACACACACACACCGACAACACACACACACACACACCGACAACACACACACACACACCGACACACACACACACACACACCGACAACACACACACACACGACAACACACACACACACACACACACGACAACACACACACACACACCGACAACACACACACACACACACGACAACACACACACACACACGACAACACACACACACACACACACGACAACACACACACACACACACGACAACACACACACACACACACACCGACACACACACACACACACACACACACACACACACACACACACCGACAACACACACACACACACCGACAACACACACACACACACACACAACACACACACACACCGACAACACACACACACACCGACAACACACACACACACACACCGACAACACACACACACACACACACGACAACACACACACACACACACAACCGACACACACACACACACACACACACACAGACAACACACACACATACACACCGACAACACACACACACACACACACCGACAACACACACACACACACCGACACACACACACACACACACACACACCGACAACACACACACACACACACCGACAACACACACACACCGACAACACACACACACACTCACACACACACACCGACAACACACACACACACCGACAACACACACACACACACCGACAACACACACACACACACACAAACCGACACACACACACACACACACACCGACAACACACACACACACACCGACAACACACACACACCGACACACACACACACACACACACACACCGACAACACACACACACACCGACAACACACACACACACACACCGACAACACACACACACACACCGACAACACACACACACACACACACAAACACACACACACACCGACAACACACACACACACACAGACAACACACACACACACCGACAACACACACACACACACCGACAACACACACACACACACACACACACACACACACACACACACACACACACACACACACACACACACACACACACACACACACACACACACACAC